>NW_010545415.1:59907-64379 GCF_000687285.1 Phaethon lepturus
AGATATATGACACACTCTGTGTATGCAGCTGCTTTCTGGATTGACTTCCATGATAAACGTGTCACTTCTAGAGAAAATTTATGTGAGACAGAATTGTCATTACTCTAATTCATTCTTTCACAGTCACTTTGTCCACCTACTTCCAAGTTGCTTTGTAGACTGAGATTCAACATATCTATTGATTTCCTTAGTGCATAAAGGTAAAAACATGTTTAAAGTGCCTGGTTGAACTGGGTCCACAGTACCTTAATAATTTGGATTTTTCAATTTCAATAAAATGAGCTAAAGCTGATGTAAGAAAGACTGAGACACAAACTTTAGAGACAAAAGCCTGTTTCAAAATGTCTTAATTGATCAAATAAAGCACCTTTGATAATAAGTCCTCCTGTTATCGTGCAGTTTGGTGTTAAATTTGGTTATACCAGTATTGTGTTTGTCCTTGCCTTTAAATATAAACATAATCCTGTCTGTGCATACAGATTTACTTTCAGGCAGTTGGGAGTAGTTAAAAACAATTCTAACAGTGCCATAATATATAACCCTCATAATTCATAATGTACTTAGATATTTACAGAATGAAGGCATATTTTTGCAGGGTTATAGATAATCTGGGTAAGTATAGTCCATTCTGGGCTATGAGTATGTCAGAATATCTCCTTTATTGCTGTCATACTGAGTGAGACCACGTGCCTGTCAGGAAATATATCTGCTCATTTATTTCCATCATTTCACTGGCCATCCCTGGTAATTACCAAATACAACTGATTGATTCGGGGTTGTTAGTAAAAAAAATTACACACACATATAATTAAAAACCTCTCTCTTTTTTGCACTTCTGTTGTCTGCTAATTCAGCGGAGCTTTGCTGCTCTGTTTACAACATTTCTGTCACTTCTGTGATACAGAACAGATTCTGCAAAACCCCACTTTTCTGTTTATGGCTTCCATGCAGAAGGCAGAGACACAGCCGGGCTGAGAAGAGGAGAGAGCCGAGCCTTCCTGTCCTCCTCCCAAACACAGACCTGGCTCTGTGGCACCCTTTGGCAGCCGCAACAGTGCTGTGGGGAGGGAGCAGGGATAGACTGCAAATCTGCCATGTATTTAGCTCTGTGACTCTCCACAGGCTGAGGAGAAGTGCAGAGTAGCAACTCTGCCCACGGTGCCTTGCCAAGTCAGTTCAGGGCTGTGGGCAGAACCTCCACCAGTTACATAAAATGTTGGCCATAAGACCAGCGATCTCCTGGCCAGTGCCACAGGAGAAGTGCTGCATTCAGAGAGCTGACCACGGGTCCGTTTCCTCAAATACCCTGCGGCGGAAGAGATGTAGTGCATCCTTCCGCCCGCTCCCTAGCTTTCCCCAACTCACTGCCTGAATGAAACCCTCCTCTTTGCCACATGCTAAGTATAAGGAAAGCAGTAAGCACTGGATGTAAATTGCCAGTGTGATACAAATTACATCCATCTCTCACTCTTTTCTTCCTGTTTTTCCTCCTTGTGCTTGCCCCAGAGTGCACGTCCTGCTTTCATTCTAAGACAGTTATATCTGTCAAGCCTGTCGCATTTTGCATCCATTCACACCAGGTGCAAAAACTAAAGCAGGTGCTACAGATGCACTACTAGCGCAATCTGTTGATGTTGTTTCTTGACATTTCACAAAAGAAAGCATGAGAGAGAATGAAAAAGGGGTAACAGTGGCAGGGTTCAATGAGATAAATGCGTTGAAAGTACCTTGCTCTGCTGTGATGGCTTCCATCAGACATGCCCAGCAAGGTAAAACAGGCACTTTTCAAACAGATGGTCTCAAAGTCTTTACAGCATTATGGCTTGGAGTAACAGCATACCTCACTGCCACATGCTGGGGAGGCAACTGTGCCGTGAAGGAGATGCACTCAATTTACCTGCCTGCCTTAATAGCATCCAAACGTCTGGTCTGTCGAGGTGTTAAGGTACATCTATGCAAAAGGCAGCTGCTAAAGGGACGTAGCTGAGATTATGGAGATAAAATAAAAGCCTTTTGCTACAATAGTTCATTTACATTCTGAGGACAGAGGATTTTCAATCCATTTTGAACAAACTATGTAATCTCTGTGACAAGGTTTGTGTTACAGACAGCATGGCTTGGGGACAGTGCACCACCAGAGTTTCACATCACAAACTCTTTCATACAGGCTGCAGAAGTTCGGTTACATCCAAAGTTGTGCAAATAGCGTATTAGTTGGGTGCTTCTGGCATACTGAGCTGAGCTGCCAGGCACTTTCGGGTACATACACTGCCTTCACTGGAGAGAAGCCTTCAGTGAGCATACGAGACTCATTTCCAGTTGTCTAGACAGGCAGTAAATCTGGATTTGCAGGTTGCAGTAGGTCTGCCTCTCAAAAGGTGGCATAAATACAGCCTGGGTTTCTGTTCCCTATCTGTAGAATAGAGATAATAAATTACAACGCTAACTTTGCCTTTCTCTCTCTCTTGACTACTAAATTTCTAAGTGGTTTAGGAGGAAAAAGAACAGTCTCATCAAAACAGGTGTTTGTTGTAAATGGCCAGCTGGACTCCAGGCCCTTCAGATTCCTTCAACTAGAAGCAGAAATCAGTGTGTCAGTTGGATATGGTTTGAGTTGGCACAGAGCATCGTGAAGCAGTAGAGCAGGCTGGAGAGAGCGAGTGCCTTCTATCAAATTAAAATTTGGTATCTTTTTTTAAAGGCTACAGAGAACCTTTAGAAATGCAATTTCTCATTCAGAATATTTCAGCCTCTCCCTGAAGAGACCAGTGCCTATAAAACAGGTAACTATGGAAAGCTTTCTGTCAGCACAAGGATCACTCTGCAGACTGGAGTTCACTGGAACCCTTCCCCAACCATGTTACAAAGTCATTATGAAAGGCTCTTCCTTCTGTCACACAGCCATCTCTTCCTGCAGGCTGGAAAGGCGAGAACAAGCTTTCCACCATGGTGTGACAAGCAGAAATGTTCAGGCTGATAAGTGCAATAGCTGCCAAGCCAGATATGCCCCTCCAGTCTCCACCGTGCAAGTGAAGGGAAGCAGAACGGGCCAGGAGCCCTGACAGAGGCCCTAGAGCAGCAGCCAGCTGGCCAGGATGGGGCTAGCCTGAGAGGGTTATGAGTCACATGGGGCAGAAGAAAGCCCAAGCAGCTTCCAGAGAGAGTGCTGCCAGCCAGGTCTCGAGCCTCCTTACCAAGGATGGCATGTTTTGTACAACATGTTTTGTACAACACTGATATTCCTTCAAGCACAACTGGAGTCTGCGGGATGGCCCCACTCTGCACTTTACCCCATGAGTCCAGGCAGCAGCAGACTCACAGACAACAACCTTCAAGGTGATTTAGCCTTAAAATGCAGCTAAGCCTTGATAACAAGTATATTCACAATCTGAACTGCTGGGCGAAGGCTTACTCCTTGGGACGTGGGGCTTGCTGCCATGCACTGCACAGGCCATAGGACTATGCATGGGAACTGACAGCAGACCCAAGGAGACTGTGGTTCCATAAAAGCCTCGTTAGGAACTTCAGCCCCACATCCCTCTTTTCTCCAGGCATCTCACAGCTGTGATGTTCCACAGTCCTGATTTTCAGCATCATGACACTTCTAGTTTTGAAGCTCGAGGCCTTGCAGGCTAGGACACTAATTAGACTGTTTGCTGCTCTAAACCAAGACAAATGCCTTCTTGAGACAAGAGAGATTCATCACAAGGTGCTAGAAACCCACAGTGTCCTTTCACTTCAGATGAACTGAGGATGCTGAGCACATCGGAAAATGAGGTGGCTAACTCATTTCCCGCTGTTACCTCGGAGCAAATGGCTAGGCTGCAACCCAGGCAGCCACAGGCAGTGTATCAACTCTCCTGCACCACTGACTCTCTGATAACCTCAGCAGGCTTTGATATCCAAAGGTTTATTGCGTTTAAAGAAGAGGCTCTGCCACAGTACCACTGCATCAGAAATGAGCCTCCAAATCATATTCACCCTGGGCCATGCAGATAGAAAAACCATTTTCTCTGAAATTTGCCTAAATTGGCATGCTATTTTCTGACTGCTGTCCCCTATTTGAGTGGGGTTGGCAGATTTATGCATTCAATATGTATTCACTTACGCTACTTTTACCTAATGATAAAGGAAAATGTTAATTCATAAATAACCTTGGGTGGTGGCAGGCCTGAAATGTATACATTACTTATATCTGCGTTCAGCAAGCTGAAAAATGACAGAGTGCCCCAGCAGTGCAACCAGGCAAAGCATAAACCATTCAGCTGAGCAAGATGGAGAGTCTATGCTGTGCTCCCCTTACAGGCTATGCTGGCAGGTCCTAGTTACACTCCTGTTGCAGATTAAGCTGGCTGTGCGAGCTGTCAGTGCCTGAGTCAGCAAACCAGAAGATGAAACAGAGATCCTCCAACCACACCTGTGTGCATGCGGTTGCCACAGTGAACATGGCAGGGTGTGGCTCCCCCCCCAGG
>NW_010545415.1:64410-69372 GCF_000687285.1 Phaethon lepturus
CCCACTGCCTCAGATAGTCAGGTGTTCCCTCTGCTCTTCTGCCGCAGGGGACCGAGAATCTCATTTTCCATGGGGCAAGAGATCCAGGCACTTTAATAGCTTCATTTTTTCCAGGCTTACCCTCCCCTGTGAGGGTAAATCCCAGAGGTGCTGGGCTGGGTTTCCTCCAAGTTTTACAGTCAGGGATTTTCATGAAAAGAGCCGACAATGCAAATGGCTCCAGCAAAGTTTTTTCCCATGACCCTGGTGACCATTTTGTTTTGAGCAGATAGCAGCTTTTATCTCTGCCCCATTTGGTTATATTTTTTATCGCTAAGTGAACCTCTAGTGATGCCACTACCGGGGAGAACAGGCATAAGAAATTCATAGAATTGTTGATTTTCTCATACAGATCTGCTAACACACTTCCTTGCTGAGGCACAGCACCCCAGCTAGCTCAGGTGTCCACATTAAGCACTTTGCTCTCACACTGCAGTATCACCTTTTAGTCCATTACTGAACAAGTAGAGCACCTCTCCCAGTAAAAAAAGTTACGCTTCAGTTATGCTTCAGTCAACACCTGCTAACCAAAACATAGTCATGCTAATGTTTTCTTCTTTGTGAGTCCATCCCCATCTCAACCCCAGCCTGGCATAGCTGAGAATCTGAGAGAGAAAAGCTAGCGAGAACCCCTCCTCTCAGCTCACTCCAATTCAAACTAACTCCTTAAAAGAGACTAGCCTGTCAATTATTAGAGTTCATAACCTCTTTCTTAATTACCTACATTTGAACAAAGCTCTGAAATACATATGACAAATATGAATAAATTCTCATGTTCTCCAGCAAAGTCTAATTATTATTTTTAAATATAAATACACTTGAATAATAAAAAGAAAAAGCCTTTAAGTTTTTTATTCCCTCAACACAGTACATGCGCAAACCTCCACTAATCACAGATCCCCTTCAGCAACAATGCAACCCATTATTTCTGAACTTCGGTACCTTCATCCTAGTAAGCTCTGGAGCAGTGTGACCAAGGAGACAATCAGCTTAAAGGCATTTGGATGCTAATGAACTACAGATGGGATGTTCAATACGCTGAGAACGATAGTGCATTTAACTACATTCACTTACTCTGCCGTGAGTGCCAGAGCTGGGAAACCACAGGGAAGAAAATAGGAACATAGGACACAGTGTACACTAATCCCTGGCATCAACGGTTTGCATCTCTCTCTTCCAGGCAAAAGAACGCCTAGATCTAGGGTTTGCATCCTAAATGAAAGATTAATGGTCTTGCTTTGGTATTTCTCTGAGGTAACTGTCCCATCAGTACATCCAGTTTCTATATAGTAGGGCTAAACATATGTTCTCATGTACTCTAATCCCAGGATTACCCTGGTAGATAGGTGAACAAGCAAATGAGAGTGAATAGCATGCCCACTGGGTGTGTGGTTGCCAGAAACCTGCTCAGGCTGACACAGAATTGCTAAAAGGGGCTGTACAACTGGTGAAATACAAGCTGTTTCGGGAAGGGGAGCCAGCAGTCCTGCAGGCTTCTATAAAGGCATGCTACCCCAGCAGCCACGGAATGAGCCTATGGAAAGGCATACAGTGAATGAAACATGTAAAGCAAGATCTGTGTATGTAATAGTTGAGTAATGAATAGTTCTTTGTATGAAGCTTACAATAAAAGTCAGACTCCCCGGCTGCAGGAAATTCAGGTGTGAAAATTTTGCTGGAAATCTTCCAAGTCACATATCTTGTAAGGTCACAGAAGGGCAGTGGGTACCTCAAATTCAAGTGGAAGGAAAATATTTAGCAAAATAACAACAAGGTCCTACTCATGATTTCCACTGGAATTTGGAGACATGCTGTCTTTTACTGCTATTCACATGTATTTTGTGACAGATCCTGTTGGCACTGAAATGATTTGTGCCAGTGTCAACATTCAGCTTCTGGGATGGCCCAACACCCTAAGAATATTGAGAGTTATGAGTACAATGTGTGGAAAACTGTTATGCTAACTGATGCTTCACAGAACAGGAAAAAGGACAAAAGAGAGCCACACCACTTGACCAAGCTGTAAGCTTTGCAAATTTATCTTCTCATTCACCTTGCCTGTCTGAGCATGCCAATTTGAAACTGCTGTAAGCAGGACTGTAAGCAAGCAAAATGTTGTTTGCAATTCATCTCTGACAAACACAAACATTGTATTATACCAATGGAATCAAACTTTAATTTCACATTCAAATAACTCTTAAACCAGCCACCTTGTAATGTGCTTTGATGAGTTATTAACGCTTTTGAGAAGACGAATCTTCTTTGAATAGCATCAATTTAACAGTAATGGCTTTTTAAAATATTACCTCTTTCCAAGTTAACATGCAGAGAATTTGCTTAAGTTGCAGAAAGCCAGGTAGGCAACATGAACTGCACTGCTGCTGGTACAGGATTCGTGTTGTTTGGTGTGTCTCTGACATCTGCATTTACTAATTGATAAAGACTTGAGACCACACCAAAGTACATGTCTCTCTCCAGTTCACCTAGCTGCTAATAAATGTTTCCAGGATTCCATACTTTCATTACAGAGTCAATTGAGGGGAAAATAGGTTTGCTCCTTGGGTCAAAATATCCCGAGAATCTGAGGTGCCGTTTGCATCTCCTTAAAGATTGCAGTGCCGTTTGCATCTCCTTAAAGATTGCATCCTTGCTGCATTTTTAAAACAGAACTGTAAATGCCTTCACTTAGAGAAACTTCCCAAGCTCTTCATTTGCCTAAAGATAACAATATGAGCTATGCAAAACAGTTCCGGCAGAAAACAGGAGGAAACCAGAGCTAATAACCTGTGAGCTTCCAAGATGGTTGCAAGTCAAGGCCTTTCTCACAGAAAAATATAGTTTAAGGTTTTCCACCCATCCCTGAGCAGCCCCAGACACTACCATAATCCGTCTCCACCTCTGTATCTCTTTCAATGGGTTTTATGGCCACAGTCTAACCCCAGTCTCTGGGGAAAGCAACCAGCCTGCATCAGTGATCCTACAAATGGTATTATCCGCTCTGTGGAACAGGCCATGGACTGAATGAGGTCTTCCTGCAAAAGGGGCCAGAGCCTTTTTTTCTGCCCTCACAGCTGAGGAATATAATGTGCAACAGTACACTGAAATGGGCAAAGGGAGGGAAAAATCACTTAGGAGTTATTCAAGTGTTTTCCAAGAGGCTAAAATCTCCACAGAATTAAATACTCAGAAAGAACACTGAATAAGGTCATGTACGACAAGCCATATATATGTAAAAGTATGACAGAGTAACTGAGAGAAACTTGGGAGTCAAGTGCACTTCTTGTCCTCACTAACACAGGTGCTGCAAAATAGATGTTTTCACAGCTAGTTTTATGGGAGGAAATACCCTTCTAAAATTCAATGGACAATCATTACTTTTACGTAAGCTTGTATTTCTGGAAAACAATTCTAGAAGATGGTTTAAAAGCAAATAGAAAGAATTATCATTCTCTATGACTAACGTTTGTTGCTTTTTCTTCCAGAATCCCCCCCCCCCTTTTTTTTTGTTTGTTTCTCTTAAAGGAAGTAGGATTTTTCACAACCATACAGATAGAGCAACATTTCAAGGTAATTTTTGCAGATGTTGCAGATAACTGATTATAGTGACCTTAAAACATTTGGGCTTTAGCCCTTTTGCCTTCGTTTACACTCTTAGATATTACTGACTTGCTATGACTTGCTTGAAGCTATGGCTTCAAGTTGCGCCAGGGGAGGTTTAGATTGGATATTAGGAAAAATTTCTTCACTGAGAGGGTGGTCAGGCATTGGAACAGGCTGCCCAGGGAGGTGGTGGAGTCGCCATCTCTGGAAGTGTTCAAGAAACGTGTGGATGTGGCGCTTCAGGACATGGTCTAGGGGACATGGTGGCGCTGGATTAATGGTTGGACTTGATGATCTTGAAGGTCCTTTCCAACCTAGTGTTTCTGTGATTTCTGATTTCTGTGATTTCTGTGACTTGGAGACACAGTCAGATGCCTTCCTTTCAGTGAGCACAGCACACTTCTTACCTGGTGAATTCATTAAAAACTATGTAGCTATCTGCTCTGATCAGTAAAAAAGACCCAGAATTTAGAATTTCAGGTCCAGGGACTGCAAAGTTGTTACTCTTCAGAAATGAGACTGAATGCTGTGTTACATCCTCATCTGTCTTGATGAGCTTTCCTCCTAAGACTTAGTGAGGAGTTGTCATAGCTGGATATGTAGCCATAAAGAAAGCTCACCAAAAAAGCCCCAAAAGACCAGAGGCTATTGAAGAAACTGTAATGCATCAGTTGATGGCTTTCATTCTGCTTTTTCCTAATTTTCAAAAGCTCAAGTTTTAGGATTCTTGCTTTCTTTGTGGATATTTGAACTTCTTAGCAGAGGAAATCACATGGATTTCAGGACAACATAAATAAGCAGGGGAAAGCATGCACGTTGTGGAGTAAAACTTTCATGTCCCTCTGGACTTCTGAGGGAAGGAAAAACATTGAGGACAGGGATACTAATGTCTGAAACAGGGAAGCCAGAAGAAAAGTAGATTGATTTTGGGTTTACTGATCAAAACACGTACACAAGGTTGAAAGGGAAGAAAAAAAGACTCAAGGGAAATACTGAGAGCCCTGGGATGTGGCAAGATAGAGCACATAACTAGGATTATGTGATTTATGACAGGCACCAGGAAGTAAATCAATAGGAAATTGCAAAAATGAGAGTGCTGCTGTTGAATCAGATTTCTGGAGATTAACTGAGAGATTTCCTCTTGCATGGAGCAAGGGAATTGCTAGGATCTTAATAAACCACTTTGGAGATACAGACAACAAATTTTCCCTATTAAAATAATCCCCTTAGGGCCTTTTGAAACTTCTGCTTTGAGAACTATGAAAGTTTGAGAACTCTGATCCTTTTTTAAAATCCTTCTCCCTGCTTCTCCTATCTGTAGGG
>NW_010545415.1:69403-124847 GCF_000687285.1 Phaethon lepturus
AGCAGGCAGGCAGAGGTTTTCCCATGGGGTATTATAGCTTTCATGCATTCCCAAGAATAACTTTTTCTTGCTTGTTTCTCCTCCTAAAGGTTGCAGTGGAAAAAGATTTCACCAGAGATTACGTATTAAACTCAGTGTAGAGTTTGAGAAAGTCTTTAATGTTCATGCAAGCTGCGATTTCTAACAATGATCTCACAGTCAAGAGCAGCACAGGCAAGAGCTGGACTGTTTTCCTCCAGCTCTCTGAGTCTATCTTTTCTGACCATCCTTGCCTCAGGATGCTCTTTTTGGGTCAGATCCAAACCCTGATCCAAACAGAAAGGTCCTGTAAACCTAATTAGGCTTTGGATGAAACTCCAGGCACTTCAGCTTGCTTTCCGACACCACTCTCTCCCCCATCACTGCAGTCAGAGATGCTTTGCTGCATGCATTGTTGTTAACAATTGCTGTGCAATTAATGCTAGACTAATTTTGTGATATACACTGATGGGAAATAAAATTAAGTACTCAGCTCCTTTCCACTAGGGAATTCAGCCAGGACAACTTCCTTTCTAATGCATCTATGCCAACATCTGAGAGAAGCTGTGGACCAGAGTCAAGCATAAATTATTTCCACTGTTTGTTTTGCTACCTCAGAGAAATGAGAAATTGCCAAGAAATAGCACTCTATCAGGCAGCCTATCTGCAAAAGCCAGGACTGCACTTTAACAAGCCTTGCTCCCAGGAGCTCTCGCTCTCAACAGTGGCTGGCACAAAAATATTGACACCAGCTCACAAAAAGGTTCCTAAAACTTCTGCAAGAGATGAAATACTAAGTAGGCACGCAGAGAGAATTAGTCTTTCATTTTCAGCATGCAGTGAGCAGAAAGGAGCATATTAGCAAGCCGGTTTGAGGAAGTTCACATTTCCTTTGCCCTTAGAAACAAAAAAACCCCACCCTTTTTTATAGGTAAGTGCCAACCAGCAACCACTTGACCCATTCTCCTATACCAGCTGGGAAGCTAGCAATGTCCACAGAATTTAATTCACCTGCCCACTAGAAAGCCTAAATACACCAACTAGCCTGTTACATGCTTGTACAGACAGGCAGAGGTAGCCCAGCTGCCATGGACATTAACTTACCTTGCTGCTCTTACGCTGATGCTTTGCAAACCTTCCATAGATTGAGGGGCAGTTGTGCATTCCCAGCTAGATTTTCCAAGCCTCCCACCAAACTTTCTGTCCCAAACACTGTAATTCTGTTAACTGATGGTTTCCAAGATCCTCTCTTCTTCCTAGCCTTTTCATTTAAGGCTTACAACACATTAAGGAATTCCAAGAGAGGCAGAAAAGTTAAGTCTTATCCTTAAATTGAAATAAAACAGGAGAATAGCCCACAAGTGTGCTACTTTCCTATATGGAAGTGACTCTAAATCTATTTAAGTCCTAAATTTGAGGAAGAGAAGGAGAATTGTCTCTGTTTTCCACATACTTGTTCAACCGAACAATCAGCCCTGAAGCCTTCAGAGACCAAGGAACCAGAAGGCACAGCTGCAACATTTTAGTCTGGAAAGCTTTCTGGTGAAGAAGAGGTTTTTTCTCTAGTTAACCTTCACAGAGAGAGTCAAACTATAAAAACAAACAAACAAAAAACCCCACACAAAAACAAAACAACCAAAAAGAAAACAAAACCAGGCCTGAGGCCTCCCATTGTTATTAGCCATATCCATCTCCTGCTGCTTTTCTACTCCCTTTCTCTAATAAAGCGGTACAATGCCTTCTGGCTTGCCGGAGACCTCATGACTTTAGGGAAATCTATATTCTTCCTTCTTCCTGACAGAAAACCTGTCTGTCCTGAGAAAAGATCCCCTCAAGCAGGAAAGCTGCAAGACCTTGCTTTCCCCAGCCACCCTAGCTGCTGCCCAGCTACTGTAAAGCTGTAATTAGCACCCAGTTACACTGGAAGAAAGTAATCACACCTTCAAGCAAGAAGGGTGAAAGCCCTTGGCAGTGCCCTTGGACATGTCATTTGCTGCAGTCCATGTCCCCCACAAAACATCTTTTTGCATGTATATGGTTTTGTTTTGGGTTTTTCCACTGCTCAGCACTACGCAAAGGGAAGGTCTTGTTTGCACAAGCAAGTAATTAGCAGAGGCTGGGTCATTAGGTAAGTATTCTTGGCAGGTTGTTTTTCCGCTGAGTGTATGTTTCACTCCTAAGTTAGCTAGGCAGCTGGCAGCAATTACACCCAAAGCCAGGCAACCCATCTAGTGTATACAGACTAATGAAAAAAAGTAAGTAAAATGCTTTCAAGAGCATCTAAGAGGCAAATCTCCATGAGGAGAGAGAATAGAACTGACAGGATGAAAGGTGTTAATTGTGGGAACGGCCACGATAGGTTTCTGACAAAAACTTATTTTTACATACTTTCTCTCGCGTTACCCATCTTTCTTTATATCCAAGTCTTGCGTCCTCATTCCCGCCCAGCAGTTGCGCTTTCCATTCGCAGGCACCCCTCTGCCCCACGCACACAGACAAGTGGGCACCGGTGCACATGGGCAAGGGGAGCAGCCCCCACGCGGGTGGGTGCATTGGTAGAGCTTCTGGCATTCCGCTCTGGGGGTTTGGGTTGGGTCACAAGCAAGAGGGAGAGCGGCCGCGCTGAGCTAAGGTGCGTGCTCCTTGGTGCTGCGGGCAGAAGCTCCCCAGTATGGCAGCAAGGAGACGGAAGTAGCAGCGGTTGTTGCAGTCCACGAAATACGGCTGTCTAAGCAGTCATGAAGGGAGACAGCCCAGCTCTGCTAATGCAATGCCTCCTCTTGCTAAAGGGCTCTCAGCTACTTTTTCTAAGTTACACCGTTTCCCCCTCTCCCTTTTCTCTCAACAGCAAGGGAGAGGATACGAAAACCGTGGAGATGGGGCTGTCCCTGCATTTCAAAGTAGTATAAAACAGAATTTTACAGTACAGTGAGGAAGCCGTCAAAACAGGAGAAGCCAAGAATTCCCACTGAAGTCAAAGAGCAAGAGCAAGGCAAGGCTGGGAATTCCCAGGGCCAAATATAGAGGCAGAGTAGAGCAGATTCACCAATACTTGCAATCTATGTGTGTACCTTCACCGGCAGCAAATGGAAAGTCGGCTCTCTAGGACATTTTTCCCAATCCAAGAGGCTTGTTGGTACCTCCAGACTATACACTAAGATCATATTTGATTTCAAACTTTCTGTTTTATGTAGTCAGGGCAGTGTCCATACAGTAAAGCCAAGAACGTTTAAAAGTATCAAGGTGCCAGTGATTCAACAGCCTTGATGCTTTGTACCAACGGACTTCCCAAACCCATCTAGATTTCTGTTTCTGGTGGGTGAAGGAGCTGGCATCAGGCGAGATGCTGATGTCAGGAAGAGTGATGTCTCAAATAATTCAGAAGTGGGTTTTGCCAACAAAAACAACAGCTAATTTTCTCTAACAGAGGAATATAAAAATAAAGTAATAGTCAATGTCCATAAAGGTCTCTTATCCAACAAGGCAGTTTATGTCCTTCTGCTCTCTATGCTGGCTTCAACGCTGTAGTTAACTAAAGCAAACCCTATACTGATGACATGTGCCTGGAGGATATTTTCACACACAGAATGAAACCTAGGCATGTTTGTGTTTGGGCACACAAGAATACGTTTTAAATATAAAACAAGTTTTGAAAGGATATCAGGATCCCATTATGCAGGAAATGAAAACACGCCACTGCTGAGGTTCCATTAGTTGTGTATCTGTGCATCACATCCTACCTAGTCCTGTGCTGTCCATTCCCCTGTGAGTGATGGCTACTCAAACAAGGGAAGAAGCTAAAGTATCAGTCAGAGCCATGCTGGCAGCTCTTGTGCAGCTCCAGTTGCCACGGAGATGCCGTCCACCCTGTGTCCAAATCAGAACAGCTGTCTCATCTGGAACCTGACCTGCAGGCAACAATGAGCATGCTGTGGCCATTGGTGACAAAATGGGCAAAAAGAGGAAAAATAGTTACAGATGCTAATAAAAATGCAAAAATAACTCAACCTCCCACCTTGTTGCTGAAATAAAATACTTGACCTAGCAAGATACTTCTAATGTAAGCTAATGAAGGACATGGTTCCTTCTCACGGGTGTTGAAAAAGTGCAGTTTCCATAATTCCTATTTCCATTTGCACATTAAAAAATGCCTATCCAAAGACTGCTGTAGCTGGTGGGAGATTTCACATTCCGTGGGCTTTGCAGGAGACTTACGAAAATCCAGGCAGTGTTTGAGGATGATGTTGTGCAACAAGCTGCTAAGCGCTCCGCAGATGACAAGACTCAATTCCTTCCTGGGGTTCCCCTTTGACAAAATCAGGCAAACCAGAGCTCCCATCAGCCCCGCGCTATTCATGCAGGAGGTGGTTCTTGCTGCCCCTGTTCTCTTAAGATCAAAACTGTAAGGTCTAACACCAGTGTTGATCGTTTTTGCTGATGTTTAGGCTAAATATTGATGCCCACTGGGAAGCCTCCACCACAGCTGATTTGCATTCAGTATTTTAAATAGTGAAGTGATAAACGGATTTGAGAAACTGAATAAATCACTGCACACATGAAAAGCAGTTGCTGTCACTTATGTACTAAAATTTAGTTGTCCCTATTCATTTCGGGAGTCACTGTAAGATGGAAATACTGCCTTGCAATGCTTACAAATGCTCCTAACAAGTAATTTTAAAGCCAATACTCCCTTTGCTTTCTATCTTTCAGTCAAATAAGTCAATACAATGGCCCTTAAGATCCTGCATCCTCTGCCTGACAGACGCATAAGCTTGCCATGATCCAGCCTGAACCTCCTTTCTTCTTTGCCACCAACCAAGTTAAAGCTCTTCCACTATTTCATCTATCAATATCCGTATGCACTGGGCAAGATTTCAAATTAGTATCTTTGTTTCTGAAATTATGATAACTAAGCATGCACAAAAACACAGACCAAAAGTTATTCCGAAAGTATCACACCCTTCTAAGCAATGTTGATGATGTCTAAGTTACATAAGCTTTTTCATATAGCACGCTTAAAACTACATTCAAAATTAGTCAGCTTGATTTTTTTTCCCCCTCAACAGGTAATGTGGTCTGACTGCAGTGAAGGAGCTTGGGAGGGAGCTTGCCAATTTCAGTGAAGCTAAGAGAGAATTTTCAAAGACTGAAGAGGACATTTTGTTCCAGCTTTCTCAGGTTCTATTAGACTACTTTATGTGAGCACAAGCACTCAGACGGTACAGGCACGCACAATGCATACCAGCAGTGTATGTATAATTAATTTCAGCATTACCAGAAAGAAGTATTTTCATTAATTCACTTATGTTTGCATACTCAAACAAATCAGAATTTGTATTAAATATAAAACGTAGTTTTTCCTATTTTCCAGCAAGCATTCTTAAACAGGATTTCACATTCTCTATTTCTCCAGTTTCTCCTTTCAAACATATTCTTCAGATTTCCCTCATCGTACCTCATACTGACACAAGAGTGATGTTTTCTGTGCTACCCTACAATAAATAAATTGTTTGCATTTAATAAAGACAAGTAACCATTTAAAAAAAAATAAAAAAGACAAGCAAAGCCAATTGAAATTGAAATTTTAATTTCAAGTTCCTTAGGGTCTTGTTATATAAAGAACAGCCTGAGGGCAGGTATCTTACAGATGAGGGAAAGCATCTTGACAGGTTCCTTTAAACTGAGATCCTGTTTTAAATTTATCTCTATCCTTGTATTTTACAATCTCAATTTTAAGGGTCAAAAGCCAGGCAATTTAGTAGCAAGTATTACACCCCGCTATGCTTGTTTGCACTCCCGAACTGTATTCTTAATAGATTTAAATGCTAAAAAATATCACAAATGTAGTAAAGAGACTGAAAGTTTGGGAGTTTTTTTTAGAAATATTTCTTTCCTTCGCAAGGTCACTGCTTCACTGGACTGGAACAACGAAGTGGATTATTAATACCATGTAATCCCAAAGAGGCTAAAGATCTCTCGACCCATGAAACTCACTGGTTTGTGAATCTGCGATTAGGATGCGTCTGATGAGAGCAGAAATAGAGGTGTAGGAGAGAGGAAAGGAGGCTGTCGAAATTATGAAACAAAGTATGCCTTTTCTGGGCACTACAGATGCCATTGTTATTAGTAGGACAAGTTTCATCTTCTTTTACTAAAAGAAACCAGTTCTGCTTCCTTTGTGGTTAAATATTCCTCACTACTTTGAAGCACAGAAAAGACCTGTTCCTTTTCCTTTTGCATCCCCGCCCTCTTAGGCATGAGTCTCGGGTAATCAATCCCACCCCACAGGTGCAGGACCAAATTCTCACCGAGCACTACCTGCTGTTGCAGGCTACAGACAGCCTCTTGGAAGACTTGTTCCTGAACCAGGCATAATATTATTGCTATTACAGGTCCTCTGTAGGGTTATGTCGCCAATTACTAAACTTAGCTGATGTTTTCTAGTACCAAAGCCCCTATGTGGTTCTCTGCATTTGGGCTTAGCTAGAATTTACTATCTAGAACAGTATTTTCTGTGTCTAGCATCTGTCTTGGCCTGATTTGCTGTTTTAGTTTGTTACTGTTGTTGGTTTTAATATAGCCATAGGGCTTCTGTTATTTCTGAAAAGAAGGCTAAGCTTTATCCATGAGGATATATTTTGCTTTCAAAAATACCTGCTGTCTCTTTGAGAGACTTTTTGTCAGATCCCCACAAATCTTTGTCATTTTTATTACTAATCAAGCAAAGTGCTGTTTATAACAGCGTAAGCCAGTAGTAGAATCATAGAATGGTTTGGGTTGGAAGGGACCTTAAAGATCATCCAGTTCCAACCTCTCTGCCATGGGCAGGGACACCTTCCACTAGGTTCATGTTGCTCAAAGACCCAACCAGCTTAGCCTTGAACGCCTCCAGGAGGGGGCATCCACAGCTTCTCTGGGCAACCTGTTCCAGTATCTCACCACCCTCACAGTAAAGAATTTTTTCCTAATATCAAATCTAAATCTAGTAAGAGTAATATTTTTAACATCTTTGGAGTAGGCTCCAGGACGCCACACTCTTCTGCTTTGTTGTTTTTCTGCTCTAAGGATCCCTTCACTTAGAAGTATAGATCAGCACAGCTCTGCTACTTTCCTTTCTTATTAATCTCTCTCTTCAACTGGCTGCGTTTAAAAGTGTTTGCAGTTTTGCGGAGACGTGGCTGATACCAGTTCTCCAGCTGATGATGAGTAGGAGTGAAACGCCCGAGCATGATGGTTTCCCTGCTCTTTGATGAGAGTCTCCAGTCTGCTGAAGCGTTTTCGCCCATGCGTTGCTCTCCTAACCCATCCAAACACACCATCCATTAGCAGAGGGTTCATCAGCAGTATTTTAACCTAGTCGTGCATTTGAGCTCAACTCTGTAAAATAATTGGGTACCATGACTTCAGTGCAAATTCCCTTTGTATACAAAGGATCATAACTTGAATTTATCAGACCTAAACCTTGTTTTCAGCAAATTCCTGTTCTGTTCCTTGACACTTTGAAAACAGTAGCCATTTCTTTGCACAAAAAGGAAATATCATTTATAATCATTTGCTGTAGCTAGCTGTTGACTTCCAATATAAACTTCAAACTAAATGTTATGGTTGTCAGCACCTCTGTTTCTTTCTGGCCTAATACAATAATATAAATGTGTATGCATACCTAAAAAGCTTAGCTTTTAATTTATATTTACCCTGGAGAGACAGGTGGGTAGGTAACTGCCACACTAAAAGAACTAAAGCAAAACAAAATAAGGAAAAAAAATTCTGGAAAGGCAACAGTACAGGATGATAACATGCCTACATCTATCCCTGAAAATCTTGGCAAAGATCAGGTTCACATATTTCTCACATGCACAGTTCTGCACCTCTGGTGTCTTAACACAACCCCAAATGTGCAGCCATTTATGTTCATATGCTGTAAACTGCGGTGGGTCAAGAGTGGACACATGTCCCGTTCAGCTGTGCTTTCTGCGGCGGCAGTAACATCCAGCAGAGCAGAAAGCTCAGAGTGGAAACTGTTTCAGCTGCCTTACAGTCATGGCGATGACCTGCTGGCACCTGTAGTCTTCAAGAAGGAAGTGTCCTTCTTTTCGTCTGAGCTTAGAAAAGAATCCAGAAAAGCCTGGGTAGCAGAAGTTTTCTTTGAAAAGAAGAGAATCTGAAATAAACTAACACTGTATATTCAGAAATGTCAATGAAAAAAATTCTCAATAAATAGAAAAAAACCTTTTCCTTAAGTTTATGATGTTTGTAACTGCAGGTGAAAGACACAGTAATTGTGTAGGGTACATCAACTAATGACAAGTCAAGACTGAAACTAATAGACTGCTAGCCTCATCTGAGCCACTTTAAAGTTATTTCACACTCACAAGTCTTTTGACCACCATTTGATAGTCAGCTGTTTCTAGCATGTCACGCCTCTCTAGATAGAGTCAACACCACAAAGCAGAGAGAGTGCTTTTAAGACAGGGAATTACAGACATTGGAAATTTCCCATTTACAACTGGCAAGATGTCACTATGTAGGAAGCAAGTAAAGCACTTTTTTGCCAATGTAGAGGAGGCAAAGGACAACGTCTCCTCTAGTGATATTTCAAATTGCTATTTGATGAAGTTGTCAGATTGCACCAAGTAACTACTCTCTGAAAAGGCATGTTCTGGGGATTTCATCGGCCGCCTGTCACTCAGCGGGACAGTGCACTCCCATGTGTTTAGGCTTCTCTACAAATCACTGGCTTATCTCAAAATGAATGCTCATCTTGGTAGATTTAGAAGACAGAGAAAGCAGGAGTGTATCATCCATGGTCTTCTATCCATTTTTCCACACGTGGTGGGGAATGTGCTGAGTTTTTTATTTGCTGAGGATCATTATTTGCTGAGGATCAGAACTATTTCTTGCTAAACATACTGCATTCTTAGCAGGTGCTGTGCTTCAAAAAGTAAGGTGGACGGATGTAGCATGTAGCAATTTCTCTCTCATTTACTGCCAAATGTACACAGTGCATGTGTTTGCTCGATGAACTGTTCCTCAACGAACTGCTCTACTATGCTTAATGGCCTCTAGGCTTTTGAGTGTGTTTTTATTTTTACTTTTTTTTTTTTTTTTTTAGACCTTGATTTGAGGAACTCTTCTTACATGGGTAGGTATCTAGGCTCTTTGACTACTCCAGCACTCTTACTGTCTGCTTGAGCAGTGAAAAATAGACAAACACTGGTAGCAGCCTTAGGCCTGCCCCAGCAATAGCTTGCATTATGAAAAGGTTATCTGTCTTTCCAGGAGATTATGTGACCGACATACCGACCACTGCTCTTGTGACTTGGTCATGTTACATGTGATTCATTTTAGGCAGCAGTCCGAGTGAGTCTACATCTTTAAGACAGTCAGATGTAGTGAGACATGAGACAAAAAAGTACTTCTAGATTCCTGGTTAGAAAACTAAACCCTCCTGTCTGAAGAAGTCAAGGAGTGCTATAAATAAGAAAAAAATAAGGACAACTTAATTGAAAATTTCTTCTGGAAACACTCTTTTTTTCAGATCCCTTGCTACTTTTCCCTTGCCGTTGACCTTGTGACCAGAATGGGTCAAAATCCTGAGATGGCTGTTACAGTGAAGTGGTGGGGAGCGGCTGGCACACGCAGTAAGTTCAGTTGTCAAAAGCTATGAAATATATATGCATATTTTTTGCTTCCAAAGACATATTCACACCTCTGTCACAACCTTACTCCCATCTAACTCTCCTTGGCGCTTTCATCACCCTGTCTAATTTTTTCTCAGACATCACGAGGGGTCATTTACAGTGCCTCCAGTCATATTTGCTGTTTCTGTAGAGTTTAACTAGAATAAACTTCACCCATACCATCTCAGTGAAGACCTCAACATCCTTCCAACAACAGCTTCTACAGACACACTTTCATCTCCAGGAAGAAGGCAAGGTGACATTCTGGCTCTCCTGCTACTTGCCTAAATAACTTCTTTAAGCCTGCAAAGCCACTTATGTATTTAATACATTGAATAATAGCACTTGCCCTTCATGAGCAGTGAAGCATGCCCGTAGTCCTAGAGTGAATCAGCACCAGCAATGTATTCAGCGCTCAGGAGTTCTGCCCTCCATCCCTGCTCCCCTCGCGTTTCATCTGTCTTTGTGAACATGCTGGTATTGGTTGCAAAGGACACTTTCTCATCAAGGTAAAGCAAAATGATGCTGTCACAGTAGCTGCAACAGTATACTAAGCTCCGCTGGCTGGAGACACAAATCAGTGTTTATTAAATAGAAAAAAGGTCACAACTTGGAGGAGAGAAAAGCTGTCTGTAAGCATCTTGTAACTCACAGCAGAGTGCTAATAAAAGCACTGTAAACATGACTTGTTTGTGCTTTCTGAATAGCTCATTATGGTGTCTTAGCTGTGACAAAATTCATATGAATGCAAATTTAAGTATTACAACCTATTCAGCATCTGAAGAACCCTTCTTGTAAACTCTGTCTTTTACGAATAGACATACACTGTGGAAAAAATATTTGGAGATGGTTAACTTACTTGTAGTGATGCTTTCACCTCAAAGATGCTATGCCTAGTCTTACCCTCAACTTTGTAACCAAATATCCTTCCTCCCTTAAATAAATTTGAGTTTTTGCACAGGCTGTGCAAACAGCAACAACCCTATATGTGGAGGACAAACACCCTGGCTACACATAATGCTATTACACTACAATTCCTGCATGGCGGACTGTAAATTAGTGGGCTGGGAGACTGAACTGCCATTTCTACCCTTTCCCATACTCAGCTGGCTGTTACTTACTCAGATAAGAAATTCTTAACAGAATGGCTTGTCTGGCTTTCTTTAGGTGTATCGTGTAGCAAAGAGATTTAAGTCAGACTGACACTAACAGTTTGGAGTGGTTCCCACAGATAAAATAGCAAAACTGGCTACGCTGGGACTGAGTGGAAAAGTATGTATTTGTATACCATTACTGCTTTATATATCTAGGCTTTTCTTCCTCCTCCCTTCAAGATCAACGATGGTGACCATTGTTCAGAGTCTCCATAAATCCTATCAACAATACAACCTAATGCAGTAATTTTAAAAGAAAATGTGGAGTACAGATAAGTGGTCCTGCACTTGTTTGATTCAGTCGATATCAGTTCAGCCTGAATTTCTGTTCCAGAGACAAATCTTGGTATCTTCCAAATTACTTCGCATACAGTGGTACAAATTCTCCTTACTTACATAATATTGATTAGTATCTGCTTGAAATACTTCTTGAGACTACCTTTTCAGTAAGTTTTCTCTGTATCTCTAGAACATACCTGCACTGCAGGGGTGTGCCAGTTACAGATATGAACAACTCATAGTTACAACAATCCCTATTCAGAAACTCTGAATATATGTATTCTTGAAGCTAGGTCATCTTAAAACTGGCTATAATGAGAATAGGCACTGAAGTGATGGGCAAGTTCGAAGACGCTAACTAATGTATGAAATTTTGTCTTCCCCTGCCCCACTCCGTGAGAAGCTAGTTTTAAGGAGATTTTGAAGCTTTGAATAATTGGAAAAAATTGTAAGCAAATTATTTTTGTAACACTGTACCAGAGGTATGTGCCAAGAAGGATGGCTTTTTGTCTTACTGCCTCCTCCTCGCTCCCCATTTTAATTACTATGGTTTGGCACCTGATCCTGCAGAGAACCATACAAAAGCCACACAGGCCAGCTCTTTCCAGACGGGGATAAAAGAGAGGGAGGGAGGAATTAATTAAATCCATTTAAAATCTTTTCAGTGAGTTTCCTTCTAAAGTCACTGTTCTGGTTTCTGCATAGCTAGTACAATGACATATAGTCATAAATAACAAACAGCTCCCTGCCTCCTCCCGTCATCTCTCCTTTTCTACCCTCTGCAAAATTAAAGAAAACAGGGTTATAATTCTGGTATTATAAGCAAGCCAGTCAAGATCCAGAGAGAAAAGGGAGCTGAGCATGTTTTCAATTTGCAGCATGGCATAGAGCTTTTTAATGGGCTGGTTTATTCAGTCTTGAGGGTCACTGCTACCAGGGTCTGCTTACCGCTTAAATTTTAGGCACAAAATGGTAACACATTGTTATTTTTCCCTATCTTTTTTTTTATTATTGTAATAATGTGGACCTCCTCCCCTCCCAAAAGGAGTGTGTCACTTCTGGGACGCTTAGGCATTGTAACAACAATATGAGGACTGGCCACAACCGCTCAGCAGCAGTGGCCTCTACATCCTTTACAATTAATTTATGTTGCTGCCTTTTTGTGGTTGAGCCATAAGAAAAAAAAGTGTGGCCCATTTTCTACCACTCATTTCCTTCACCTAGGAGGGCAGAAAAGAAGCAAACTTGGCTATCCAGACTATCAGAAAGCAAAGAGCAGAAAGAGGGGAACACCAGAAGCCACTAGTGGTTGGCCAACTGGGCTCCCTTCGGAGTGAAGCAAAGCCTCTTCAAGAAAGACAGGCCAAGCATTGTTTTGAGGGTTTGCATTCTGTCCTCAAGAGGGCCTAAGGTTGCCAGAGGACTGGTGTCTTACAAAAACCCAAAGCAAATCTTGACTGAACCACCTTTTCCCTTGATGCTTGCCCAAGAAAAGCACTGTAATTTCTACACAAAGGCCTGCTTTTTACCCAGCATAATAGTTCCTCATTTTGGGCCAGGGTGCATTACTGACAAGTTTTCAGAAGTTCATAAAGTTATTGAGAAAGCTTAGTTTTTGTATACAGAATTACACAGGGAATAAGACAGCTTGAGTTTGAAAACTCGGCTATTTTTCAAAACCTCCAGGAACAGGGTCAGGGTGATGTAAAGATGGAATATTGCTCTCCTTATGACCTGTAACATCTGAGAGCAGTTACATGTCCTTATTTTCTTAAGGTCATTGGGTTGTCTGTAGTCTGGGTTTGATTAACTTATTTGTACGAGAATTAAGTTATTATAGAATCTCATTACTTATTACTTCTTCAGCCTGGACTTTTCCGAGTTGTTTTCTGCTGCCCATTTTTAACCCTTCAGTATACCACATCAAAACCCTGGGCAAATACCAGAAGTATTGCCACTGCAGAGAGCACTTGCAGATATATGGGTTGCAGATGCAACCACCTTACTCCTACAATTGGAAAAACCAGCAGAAGGTTTCCTGTCCTGCTTATCACAGGCCTTTTCGCTGCATTGAACTGGTTCAACTCAACTGACCTTTTCTCAATACAAAGAAACAAATACTAACATAAAAGCCTGATATCTTTGGATCTGTTGGCATTTAGCATTGTAAACATAATCGGGGCCCCTGGGAGAGCATGGTGGGGAAGCCTACTTTTTGTACTAAATAATTAATTCTTTAACTAATGTCTTCTAACAAAGCAAAGAGGAAAGGTTCAGCTGTAGCAGGCCAGCACCCTCCATGGTGACCAATTACACAGTTTTCCTGCCTAAACAGAAGTGATTCTGAGAAAAACAACAGATTACATCAGCAATTCAACACTGGACCATACATGAGAAATGCTACAGTATGCAATCCACCATGTCAGGACAGGGATAAATGACACGTCAGCTTCCAAGATGTTTGTTTTCCATTTGGACAGATGACTACTGCACCTCTCCTCCTCCATGTCCCACACTACCCATGTTAGTGAGCCGCTCGCATCACGCAGCCTGCCCACCCCAGAGGACAAAAGGCACACTACAGCATGAGGACCAAGAGGTCAGCTAGATCTCACTGCATTCTTGGATTTCTTACTGCCAGTTTGCTGCTTTTCACACACAGGCTAGAAAACAAAGAGCAGAATATTGCAAGATGGTTTTTCCTCTGGAAATAACAGAAAAGGAGAATTCATGATTGAAGTTCCTTGTGGTGTTTCTTTTTCTGAATTTAACCCCAGATGCTCATAGAAGCTGTAATCCCATCAAAAAATAAGTACTTTTCCTACCTCCTTTGCTAATAATACTGAGAAGCTTCCTGAGGGAAACTGCAAATTAATCATTTTTTAGCTTGTCAAACCTCCATTCCCTTTATTAAAAATGATGATGAACTGCTGTATGTGATTACTTCAGCTGAAAACAGACTGGCTGCATTTGCCGGGGAACCCAAGACAGAAGCTGCCTGAGCACTGAGCAGAGCTGTAAACGTTACAGCTGTTGTACAGAGTTGTCTCTAGGAATAATCATGCAGCACCCGCAGAATACACCGAGCCACAGATGTTCTCTGGTCTCTGCGTTAGAACTCATCAAAATTCAGACCTTCAGTTCCCCAGAAAATTCTAACACTTCAAAATGTGTTTGCGTTTCAAAATAGAGTGAAAAGACACCAAACTGTTATATACAATTTCCAAATTATTTTGTTTGGACCTGTTAAGCTGTGCAGCTTCAGTAACATGAAAACAGTGTGCCAAAAATTTAGCTTTTCCTTTTTCAGTTAGGATCACAGAAATGTTTTGCTTCAAAAGAGTTCCTTCCAAAGGGCCAGGAGTGGGGGGCAGGAGAGGGGAAAGCCTGAGTCCTGGGTCAGCCACAAAGCTCTCAGCATCTGCCATAGCCACCTGAGCTACGAGGCTGCTCTTAACATGGTGTTACAGCCAACAGGAGAGAGAGACCGATTCCTCCAGGAATGCAGAACACTTAGCAAGACTCCTCTGTGAATCACGGTATCGATGCATTGGAAAACCTGTAACGGCTGACTAATCACTTCTTAATGAGCCACTTAATCATTTATTAAGTCCTTCATAAAAAATGTGATGGTGAAACCTTCAATGTAAACAAGTGTTACATAAGAATTAATCAGTTCTCGGCTATCACTCACTCTGAATAAAAGCAGCATTGAGGAAGTATGAAAGGTTTGCAAGGGTCCAAGAGAGGCAGAGCTAAGTCTTAGGTCCATCATTAACAACAGGACAATGCACTGCTTCCCAAATAAAAACAGCATAAAGGAGTACATGTCTTTCTCTAGCGTACCAGGTTCTCACTCAGTACAGAGGAACTCCAAGAGCAAGCTTTACAATTACTTAGAAAACACCAGGAATTTCCTAGAAAGCATTAGGGTGGGAGGTCTGACATACAGCTGCCCTAGAGGCATTGCAAGAGATGATTTGTCCCATCTACGCTTTTATCCAGCTACACATTTGTTCAGTAGTTGCAGTTCTCCGAAATGAATGAACCCCAAAGGAACAAAATACATTGTATTTTGCCAAGTCAGTCCCCATGAACAAAAAAGAGCTGAGGTGTTCCAAGACACTGAAGAAACCATTTGGATTCCACAGAAGTAACCCACAGTGTTTATTAAGAAGAGAATAAAAGTTGTCTAAGCATTTTGGATAAAGAAACAAGGGTTTATTTAAGCCCTCAAAACTTTCAATCTATTGTGTTCATATTTCATCCTGCTCCAGGTTTTCTGGGTTCTGTAACATAGTCCAGCTAAGGAAAAAAGTTCTTCAGTTTGTCAGAGCTCTCCATTGGTCAAATACCCACAACAAAACTAACAACATAGCTGATACATAAAGCCTGATTGTGCTGGAGAGAGCTTGCTTTTGTTATATTATGTTTGTGTGTGATAATAGGCATCTCTGGGTTACTAGAAAGTATCTTTATAAATTGAACTGCACAATTCAAGCTAATGATATTATGTGGAAGGAGACTATTTGTGGCACCAGGAGGATGGTAGAATGACATAACCACAAAAGCAGAATGTGGTTCATCTTTTGATCAGAGGACTTTAAAATTGAAAAAAATCAATACACATAGCAAGCCCTAGATCCTGGGAGAACATGTTTTATTACTGACAGAACTGTGTTTGCATCAAGACCCTCAGCAGACTTTGAAAGAGTACATTAACTCAATGCCAGTCTGGCTAGAGGCCACAGCCAAATTTGACACAAAATAAGCAGGCTCTAATAAGCCAATACTACTGTTCAATCTCCATGCATGTGGTTGAAAAACTTCATTCCTACTGCTGCACTTGGCAGAAACAGTCTCTAAGAAAGTAAGATGGAGGAGAAAGAAATCGAGGAGAAATATGAAAGAGCTACTTCAAAATAACCACATCTAGCCATGGTTTTCCAGGAAGTGTGATTTGTTTGCAGCACGAACGCCATAAACATGCATGGATGTTCATACATGATGTGCAAGTATGCAACAGGACAAAGTTCCTGGGCTCTGCTGTGACAGGGACACATGAAAACAAATGCTTAAAGTTCACCCAAGGTAGTGAATCCAGACAGAAGGAAAAGAGAAAGGTCCAGAAAGCCACTGCTTCCCCAGATGAATGAGAGGCAGACAGTAGGCTAGATTAGTTTTACACCTTGCCTCTGACACTCCTAACCAGTTAAACTGACTAGAAGCAGGGAAAAGACAGCATCAAAGCAGACTGTCACCTTGAGCACCAAATAATCCTTTTAAAGTTATTCCTACAAGACTCAGCTCCAAAATATTGCTCCAAAAACTGTGAGGTAAAACAACCTCCAAGAGTCCATTCATCACTAGAGTCTACAGCATCAGCAACGTCAGAGCTGTGTCACCATACAAACACACCAGGGTCTTCTAAGAATATTAGGAGAGCAGGGAACACAAAGACAATTTGGAATCCTCCTTGCTTTATAGACCAGAGCAAATCTTTCTTTTTAAGAAATCACCCCTCATTCCCTACTGTGTTGAACTGAATCTGTTACCCATCTTCTTTAGGGTTTTTTGAACACTGACTATACATATACAGAGGGGAGAAATTTCCTTTTGTGACACCAATGAAAAAGTCATGCAAGTGGACACACTTGTATTGACTTCAATGGAGCTTCACCAGTTTCTATCATCCAAACATTTGGTACTCTCCTTTGACTATCATTATGGAGAGTATATATTAAGCACACAATCAACATAACAGAACATACTAATAAGTTTTACATTAGCAATTATATTAACTTTCTCTTTTAATTAACAGGTTTTCATTACATTCCCAGTTCTAGGAAAGGTGCAGATTTCAGGCTGTAATTATTCTGTCTAGTAAAATGTGGATGCATGCAATACAGTAAAGTGCCTTCTGGATTGATCACTAATATATGGCCAGGGAAGTGCTGTCTCTTTTGAGGTTAAAATTGTGTTTCACGTGTGAAAGAAGGATTTATTATTGGAATGCATGGGATAAAAGTCAGAAACAACGTAAGTCTGTTGGGCGGAAGCGAAGTGTTGATTGTCTGCCTCTAGTTAGGTGCTGTTAGTTCCTCTGCATCAGGAATTTGTGGAGTCAATTGTTGCATTAACTGCATTTGGTAGTTTACCCAATACGTATATGTATACCCATACATATATGCCCAATTACAATTCCTACTAGACTTTGATCGGGCCAATTACAATTCCCACTAAACTTTGATCAGGAGTTTTCTAACAGGTATTGATAGTGAAAACTATGCGCATCTCATCCAAAAAGCGTGCCCACTGATATCACAACATTTGGTCTTAGTCAGCATCAATGAGAAAATAGAAAAATTTTATCTAATGTACAAAAGTTGTTGTTTACTTCATGCTGGTTCCTACGGTTGGAATAAAAAAAGCCAGCTTATTAACTTAGGAAGAGACAGCATATTGCTCAAGCTTTATCCCAGCATAAACATAAGGTTACCTAAAGTACTGAAACCATTTGCAAGCATCAGTCCAAGTTCTCATGCATATGTAATAGCTTAAGCAAACTCACAGTTTTAGTGATAACTTAAAAAAACAACTGTCTAATGCATACAGCTAAATGGAGATGCAACCTGCAGCTAAATTAATTTTGTCTCTCTGTTTGAATACTGACAGGATGGAAAAGAAAAGCGCTAAAGAACTGAGGAAGCTGTTAAATATCACACTTGCAAATTCATTTGGACAAAATTCCATTTATTCCAGATGAAAGATTCCATCCTGTGTCCTTGAGTTATCTTTAACATAGAAGAGTTGTAAGCCTAAAGCTTTATGATGGCAAAGACCGAACCTAAGACCTAGATTGACCCATTATTACCAGTTAGTTGCCACTAGCATCTGATTTTAGTATGGGATAGTAGTTAGGTTAACACAGCTAAGCACAAGCACAAAGTCGTTTTGAAGTGGCCCTTTGGCACCAACATTTCAGAGTTATTTTAGATCCAATTACAGTTTTCCTGTGGTTCAAACTAACTGATGACTATGTTAGAGACATGAAAAACCCTTCAGTGCCTGCACCACGGAGTACAGCTGACATTTCTTTAATGGTGTTTTTTTTTCCATCAGTTTCACTAGTGAACTTAATGTACATGCCAAAGTGACATTGATTTGAAAGTAAAATGGGAAGTTAGTTAAGTAACAAAGATGTGACAGAAGAGCAAGAGAACCAGCATCATAATGCTGAATCAAACCCTAAACTCCAGGTCCTCAACTGTTTACCACTGGTAGTCGGCTATTTGTAGGTATTCTCATTCTAAGAAGAAGCAGCAGCCTGTTGAGATCCTGCATTTTGCGCCATTCAGTTTGGATTGGCAAGAAAGAAGGGTGTGTCCAGAGATAATACCTCAAAAAGTGAAGAGTACAATGACTTACACAGCTCAGTTGCCCTCTTAAAGCATGAAAAGAAGCATGTTCAAAATTAGGTGCCTAATACAAGGCATCTGTTCCTAATCTGAATGTTTCGCTTTCCACTAAAATTAGGTTTCTGAATGCCTGGTTTGAGATTTAGGTACAGATTGAATACTTGAATACAAACATATTTGGAAATGCAAGCAATTATTAAATATTAAAAGTAAAACAGATGACTGGTCAGTCCTTCTTCATTTGCATGGCAAACACATTGCCTACTCCTACTAATACAGGCCTTGCAGATTAAGAACTTAAGAGCTACTTAGGGGATGGCTGTGTTCTGAGAAGACAGTACAAAAAAACATGTTCTGGGTATAAAAACATACCCCAGCACTGCTGGCTTTGGGATCTCTATAAACCAGCCACAGGAGAAAGTCAGGAAGGATTGAAAGGTCCTCAAAGCTCTTTGCCTGCTTGTTGTCCACAGAACTCACCTTAATGCTCTTCAGAGACCCACAGTCCTTAGGGAGAGGTACATGACAAGAGTTTTGGAAGTTGAGCCTAAATGGAGGAGGCATTTTCTTTGCTAAACCTTCCAGCATACTACCAGCATAACTGAAGATGGTCAACTTCTGTCATTTGGGGCCAGGTGAGCATTTGGTCTTGAATTTAAATACTACAAGTATTTTAGGACAGCCTCAGCACTAAACTATTATTATCCCAGAATCACAGCAACACTTCAGTGCAATATTTCTCTGCAATAATAATAACTAGATTTCACATACAGTAGCTACAATATTAAAAAAAAAAAAAGTATTTATCACTGGTTTCATCCCATCACAGCAAACATCTGAACTCCTTCTCTACTTTCTTTTAAAGTATCCTAGATTATGGGGTTCTTTATGAAAAGCACTCAAAAGAATGATAGTTGCATGTAAATTACAGCAATTTCCATGTTTTCCATATTAAAACTCCTTAGATTTCCTAAGAAATGTAGATCTAGTGCCATTTTCTTTTGACAGAGGAAATTACCGTATTTGGAAGATATAAGCATATATTCCTTCAGACAGATCCATAATAGTTCAGCTTAGCCTCATGGACTGACAGATTCCTCTGAGTGATGAGGGTATGAAGAGGCAATTTATAATATGCATTAGTTCTGTCATTGCATGTGTTTATTCTCTGTGTCACTTTCCATTTATGAAATTGCTGCAAGGATATTTCTGCTCTTAAAAGATCATTACACCAGCACCCACAGCCTTGTGGGAGACCCTACTATAAATAGCAACAAAACAAACAAACCATGGTGCATACAGAAGAAAACAGATACGTACTGTCAGTTGCCAAATGGTTATTAAAAACAAGCATGGGGATAACATCACTTTAAAAGTCATGATGCAGGAGAAATCCCTGACAGAATATTTTAACATAAGAGAGTGCCTGAAATAATACCAAAAAAATCCAGAAAGTTAAATCATCCGCTGCTAGCTGGGCATTGACAGCTGTAACCTGACTTCAGACGGTATTTTAAAACAAATCCACTTTCAGGTGTGAGAATATGAACTGCAAGCCAGAGGGATGTGGGTTGTCTTTTTCCCCTTTTGAGGGCTCACTGATGTTTAGTAAAATTCCAGGCAGTAACAAGTGTTTGTGCACCTGGTGTGACAAAGACAGGTTTACCAAGAGCTGCCACACTAGTATTTCTTGGGCAAGGACCAGATCCATGCATTTAATGGAAACTCACTGCCTAATGTTGCTGTCAAAAAATCCTGTGTTATGAAAGCATTTCTCACATGCCCTGTTCTAAGCCAACTGGTTTTCATCAGGCACTTCCAACAGGTTTACCATTTATAGCCAGATCACAGAGACTGTCAAAGCAATCACCTTCCAGCTGACGAGCCCAAGTTAGACTCTTGTTTTGAAGGGCCTACCCTTAGCCAAGAGGACCATTTCAATGAGCTGTGTTTTGAAAAACTGGTCCAGTCTTTCAGCATTTACACAGGAATGCAACAACAACAACAACAAAATCTCTACGTACATCTGAGAGAAGCCACAAAGCAGATGAGGTGCCACAAAGCACAAAGTATGAATGAATGCAACAAAATTGTAAATGAACTGTAGAAAAAAAACAAAATTTTTTTTTACAACCCACAAATAACAGCAGTTATATTTTGCCCTGTGGCTCCTGCTGTTGCAAAGCAGTCTGCCTCTGGCTTCCCACAGCCAGAAATACTATCAAGTCTTTAAACTGCTTATGAGCATGCTGTAGAAAATCATCTTGGCTGGGCCCGGTGGATGTTTATAACAGCTGTAAATTCCCTTTTTACATACACAGCTACGATGACTTTTACCTCCCTTCCCAAAAAAATGAAGGAAATTGTCCACTGCTGAGAAGATTCTCAGTTTGTTCTTTCTCTTCATCTCTAGTTGCTTCCAGTCCTCACTGCTCCTACTGTAGCAATTTGAATATTCAGGATGTTTCAGTTTCTAGGTCAGAAACTTGGTAACTGTGAAATTATGTTTGTTCCTACAATAGAAACTTTAAGAGCTCTAGGTAAATTCCCATTTGCTCTTCTCAACCCATTTTATGCTTTGTCCTATTCTATTAGAAAACTCCACTAGATTTCTGGATATGATCTTCCTTTTAAGAGGTTTTAATCCAGTGCATCTTCTACTATTAATTATAACTATTTCTCAGTCATTCTCAGCCTTTTTTTGATCAGTATTTACTCTGCTATTAAACCTTGCTTTCAGATTTTCAGTTTATAAAATCCAAGTTTATGTTCATGTCTCATTAGTCTTCTGTATTTATAATTTATAACAGGAAATTAGCAGCTCTTAAATGATGAAAGAAGGAACTGGAGCTTACTCTTTCTTAGGCAGACATCCACTTTCTTTGGTTTTGACCTTTTTTCCTTCATCTGGAGTTGCTTTCTCCTGAAACTTCTTTAACAATTAATTTCTTTACACCCTCCTCACCAATGAGTGGGAATCTGCATTCCTTCCAAGTACATCATCCTCTTGAGAAAAGACTTATTTTGTCCCTCTCCTAGTGCTCCATTCTCTGTCATGGAGAAGACAAGCAAGGATATTTCTGACATGTGGCAGTGTTTTATTAATTTTGCTGGGACTAATCTCCTACTGACAGTGCTGAACTAGAAGTTACTGCCCTCAGTGAGGTTGGTCCAGCGTCACCCTGGTGTTTAGACTTCATTATGACTTTATATATAGACCTTATACCAAGTAAAGTGCCATAAGCTGATGCAGCCACAGTGCAGTCCTGTTCTTACAGAATGAAGCTAAGTTGCAGGTTCTGTTAATCAAGACATCAGCATCCTACTCTAAAAGCATGTGTGATCTCACATATTGCCTTATTCTGGACTCTTAAGACTGAAAGCACCTTTCACGGTTTTGCCCTTCTTTAAAACAGAAAGCCAAACACACAAACAAGGTCCTTACATTTGTTCACGATAATTCAAGACTCTCTTTCTGTGAGAGTTCCTCTTATACTAGGCTTCATATGGGAATGCTTCATTATCTACCCTGTGTGACTGATGGGCATAATTTATTGGCCAAAATGTTGGGCCTAAAAATCACAACATCACAAATGAATACTCCTCACTAAAGAACAGCAAATGACTTTCAGGACATCTGGAGCTACCGCTATCCAAGAGAGCCAACCGCACAGTTCCAAGACAATTACAAACTGAAACACAATTGTCTCAGGCCTGCTCACTGATTGACTTTCTTCCTTTTGGGGAAGGAGGTCATGGGCTTTAAAGGGAACCAGGACATGTTTTTATAACCAGCTGCTGACACTGCAGCATGTAACGTGTAGCAAAGTCCAGCTGCTGCTCTCTGTTAATGGTGATCATAAAGCTAGACCCTTTGCCAGCCTCTAGAAGTTTAAAGGTCCACAGGCTTCTTCTAAAAGAGGAGCAAATGACCCTGGTGTCTAAACTAACATTAGATTTCTCTGTAAAATTCAGGTTGTAATGTACAGAGCTGTGTGTGAACTATTGGTGAGCACGTAATAACAGAGTTAATTGCCTATATAATCACTCCACCATCTAAGTAAGTACCCTGAGATAGTCTGAATGGGAAAAGTACTGCTAAAAAAAACCCTTAGGCTAGACTAAACTTTAATTACATGACACCTGAAAATGATACCCCAAGAAACAGCTCAGTAACACACACGCACATTGCAAAAAAAGGTGCTTTGCCTGTGCCATTAACGGATAAAAGATCAGTTCCTAAGCAGTTCATTCAGAAAGCTGCAAGTAGCCAGACTTGTCAGATTACATATGGAAAAATCCTTGGAACATTCACCTGCACTCCAAAACCCCAGGCCAAGCTTCTGCTTCCCCTAATGCCAACAATGATTTCGTTACAAGTCCAACTGACAGAACTGCTCCATTAGTGATGATGGACTGAGGCAGGATCTGGATGTGCTGATTGTTACATTGGCCTGGAGAAGGGCTGGATAGCAAAAGAATTTTGTTTTTTAAAGAAGTAATATCAAAATCAAGTATGTTTTGCTAACACACCGGAGGGCTGGCAAACCAGCTGAACCTGTGCTTCTGTTTTATTCATGCTTTTATATCAGATACAGCAGACTGATATGAGACAGCTGTGAAGTTTGACACCTTTTTTTTTCCTTTATAACAGTTACAGTGGGGCTAAAACAAGTAGTAGGTATAGCGCTAATCGACTCAGCCAATGCACTTCCTATTAAACCTTAAGAATTCATAGGCAGAACCAGAAATAAACTGTGTGTGGGTGTACATGTAACGGTAAAAACCTGCATGAAATTATATTAACTTCAGCTGGATGGAAAGATCCATAGTTAGTTTAGAAACCTGTTTTTTTTTATTTGTTGGCTTACAAGAAAGCTATTGTTTGCCTGTTTGGCTTTGTCATTACTGTTCTAGCTTTTAATCCAACCTGGTTTTATCACATGCAATGTTATGCCATTTCACATCACCTACATAACAGGATAATGTCAGACAGGATAACATCACACCATTTGAAAGACATCAGAATCACACTGTATTCATCATACATTCTTCCTGGCAGACTGTAGAGTTCCCCCATGATTTAATCCAGAAGGCTCCCCCTTTGACCCAACATGCTTTTTTGAACAGTTAGTAGATTCAACCACCAGATCATAAAACAAAGCTAGGCCATTGCTTCAGAGTCCTTTTCTAATACTTGTCTGCTGGAAAACAACTAGCAAAGTTGGCAAGGATAGAGGCAATCACCATAAGTTATACTAGTATACTGTGAAGGGAATAGATATAGATATAAAAATTAAAAAAGGAAAGTCTGTTTGCATATAACTAGCCCAAGCACGTCAAGACCACCTCAGGGATGGACCATACAATATACGTGTCTGTGGACTCATCATATAATCTAAACCTGCCATAGATACCAGTCTACAAACTGAGCTAGGATGCAGATAGCAGCAGAAGCATTAATCCTACTTTTCTGGTGAGGAAAAGACACCACCAAATTAACAGGCTTGCCAAGTTGCCTGTCATATCACAGAAGCAAAATCAAGCTAAAGTTCACAATTCCATCTGATCTATTCAATCACGGTGCACATTGGACGGAAGACTTAGAACTTCATCCTCCCTTGTATGGGAGTGATCTGGAAAATACAGTTTACGTAGCCTAGTTAATAACGTTGTAGGACTCTCTGTCACGGGGTAAATGGTTTGACTTTCTCTCATGGGAGACTAAAGATCCAGATCACCTATAAATATAGAAGATACGTTTTACGCACATCAAAAAAAAAAACAAAGTCATAACCTCTGCTCAGAGAATGTGATGGAAAATTCTGCTACTGAATTGTTCATGCACTAACCCCAACCAGGCATTTATAGTATTACTCCATTGAAGTTTCTCCAAATGTTTATCTTTAGCCTTAAAATCTCAGTCCTGTCTTTCTGAATGATTATTAAAAAGTGAGATAGCTTGCAGATATTTTCTCTCTCTGCCTTACAGCAAATAGGCTGTGCCTTTGATGGAAATTGTGCTCTTCTTCCTTACCTTCCAGAAAAAAAATACTGGCCTTCACATTGGTGATTTAAAAATAATTTTAAAAAAATTTCAAGAATAGCTCTGAAGTGTTTGTAAGCTGTGCAGCAATTAAAAATGTGAAAATATTTTGAAGAGTCTAAAAAAAAGTTTGTATTCATAGAATTTTTACAGTCTAAATAGAAAGCACATTTTAAAACAAAGTTTAGAGGAAAAAAAATCATTCTTTCATAATTAATTTTCCCCAGTTTCTACTTACAATGTCTCTATATAGATTTAGCACTTTATTTCCATTTTCTTTCCTACAGGGAAAGAATAAAAGAGGGATTTTTAATTCTTGACTGGTTTATCCATCATTAAAGAACACAGCAAGTATGTTAACTTTCCAGGCATATTTACTTCCCTTTGACACTAGTTCAACCTTAACAGTCTCAGCACTCCATGTGGTTTCAATCAGTATAAAGAAAGAGATAAGGAAGTATTGCTGAGTACCCTTACAACGCACTTTTCCACTCTGAATATACTATCTATATTTCCCTCGGCGTTTATAGCCAATAAAAAATGGTCTTTTAATAGCTACAAAAGAGAACTAGATCAAGACAATCACACTCATTTTTATTCACTACAAAACAGACCCGACTTCAGGCTTGGAAACAACTGTTTAATTCTCTTGACTTAATGAGATTTAAGTCTCAATTCAGCAAAGTAATTAAAAAAATACTTTTAAAGTATTTAAAATGTTTTACTGGAATTATTCTAGCACAGAATGATGCCCCTCCCCTGCCTATTTTATGATATAAAGGATGTCAAAACTGCCAAAGATTATAAATACCAGCAGTTTATAACACCAGAAGCACAGACACTACCTCACTGGTGTTCAGCTCTCCAGTCAAAAATATTTTTACAGCAGCTGACAAGGTTGACAGTGACATGAAGCAAATGAGTAAGAACAACAAAAATATAACTGAAAATTCAGTCACTAACTAGCCACTAACTGTATCTCCTCCATTCCACGCAGGAAAATCCGCCTGGCCCTTCCAGCAGTACATTGCAAAGTTCACAGACCTTGACTGCCTCTGTAAACGTCTCATCTGCTAAACCGTACAATTCACCCTGACTTTTATGCACCACATACAGGGTCTCTCCCACACCTATTGCTTCTGCTGCACCAAAGGACATAACTGTTTCATTATATCATAAACCACTGTCTGATTCTAACGATCTAATCTTACACTTCATACAGTTTTCTTTCAGATTTGGCATCCCAGTGAGGAGTGTTGAGTTCCTGTGGATTTTATTTGTCTGGAGTCCTACATTTCTTCAGGAGTGCTTGACTTGTTTTGATTGCAATTCTCCTTTAATGAGTAACATATAACAAATCCTACAAATCTCAGCACCCACCGGTTCAGAGTCATGCCAACATCACTATGAAAACCTCCCAGCATCATCTTGTAAAATGGCTCCCTGTCACACTCAGCAGCCCTTGGCAGGGAGCCAACTAACCTTAATTCCTCCGTTTCTACTCAAAATGAATTATTACCATTCTGTTTCCCTCCGGTATTCAAGGCAGATGCCACTGAACAGAGATTCACAAGAAGTTCTCGTTTATCCTGCACTATCCCCGGGTCTACAGAAAGGTACAAATCGGCACACTTTGCTGCCTTGTTCAGTCTCTTCACCAGCTACCCCACTTGCTCGCTATGGAGAAGTTTGGCGTGATTGAATGAGCAGGCACTACTGGACTCTGGATGTGCTTTTGTCTTTAATTCTTCATTACAGTTCTGAAGCATCATTTTTATTACAAAGGGAACGTACCAGAAAACGTATTCTGTATCTTTATAATCAAAACATTTAGAAACAATTAGTCTTTTATTACAAGCAGGTAATAAAAATAACAACACACAGGAAGTATGGCTATACAACCCTCACTTTCTCCGGGAGCTTAATGACTCCCAGCCTCCAGTCACACACATGACATCAAGACTCAGATATTACAATGTGTGCTATCACTGAAATACTATTAAATGACTAAAATGTAATGTCTTACTTCAGCAGAAAAAGAGCAGGAAAAAATGCAATCTATCAATATTATAAATTAAATGCTTAATGCTTGCATACATGTATTTACAGCTGCTTGCTGTCCCAAACTTTGAAGCTGGCCTGGTTAAAAACTACTCAGTATGCTTTCCTCCTCCCTTTCCACCTACCTTGTGTTTACTCCCATTCTGTCAGCACAGCAGAGAGACGAGGCTTGAATCATCAAAGAAATCTCAGTGGAAAGAGCAATTGCAAAGCTGCATTTTCTCCATTCCTTCCTTTCTTGCTTTCTCCTTCAACCAGACAAACATCCCCCCTTGCTAGCTTTCCTTTGAGTCTTCTCCTGGCTAAAATCTGCCTGCTGTGAAAAGGTCTCACAGCACCACTGCAGCCAGACATCCTCCACTGCTCCTGAGGACCGCTCTCCCAAGTTTCCAGAGCTAGGCCTTGGAGTCTCACTGGCCAGGTTCTCCAGGTGGTAAGTAGGAGAATCCTATGCCTCAAGGAAAGAGCAGAGCTGAAACATCTTGTGTGAGCAGTGACAAAGCTCAACATACAGGTTCTTGGCTCTCTACCATCCCTGTGCAGTTGCTTGCTTCAGTGCAAAGGGAGTATAGCACACAGTGAAATCTAAATGCATTTGCTACCTCATGTCACCAGTGGTACATATAAATTTCCCTCAATGGTGGGAAGCAATAATAGCCAGCCCATATTTCCCTTCCCCACAGCTTTTTTTTTTATTTTTCACAGCTAGAGCTTGAAGAGAGTCTTGAGACCTGCAGCTAAGGGAAGCTGCCTTGTATACTCTGGCCTTTCACACAAGCTGAAGAGCTGATATTCACCTAAAATTCAGATGCTGGTAAATTCCAGTGATCAGCAGCAGATTCAGGATTTCTTCTATGTACTGATAGAAACAGGTCGTTTAAATTGGTAACTAGTTCACTCCTTAAAGGTTTCCTAATGAAATGAAACCAAAGTTTTATGGGTTCTTGCATTTAAGACTGCTGTTCTCTGGTAATGATACTGTCCATAATATCACTACAATCTTTTGTTGGAATTACAGCTGATGGAGTTCTGCACTCTCACAACGTAACTTCAAGGCAAAACTCAGGAGTGACTGCTGTGCCGTAAACTAGTTCGCATTTCACCATGGGGCCACAGATCCATGAGGCAAAGCTGGAAACCAGTTGTAATGCAGGCATATTAAGAAAGCCCCATTATAACTGATTAAGTAGAAACAGCTGGATTCATTAAGTCTTAATACCAACGTAAAGATTCATTTACCCACCTGCATGCTTAACCAGCTCTGAAGTGCACAAAAGGATGGGTAAGTGATCTTTTCCAGTGCTTCTGGGTTTCAAATTACAAACTGGCGTTGCTGCCCACTCTGTTCTGACAGCATCACCTTGCTGCAATGGCCAGCACGGTACTCACACTGCCTAATAGGTTTCATCTTGAGAACAGCAATTGTAACAGCACTTTGTCTTCCATTTTCACCCAGTGACACTTCCATAAATGTATTTATATTCCATTCTCTCCTAGTCTGCTTTCTAACCTTCAAATGAATTTTCCCCTACTCACTTCATGAGGTCAAGGAGAAGACTCTAAACAGGTATTGCCAATATCTACTTTGGTTTACTCCAAACAGCAACAGTACAAGACTTTTACTAGCCCGTTTCTGTACTAGGCCCCTTTCTTTTGATGTCCATGGAACAAATAACAGATGGATCTAAGAGCAGCCTTTGTACTGAACCGAACACTGGGGGAAGCAGAAACAGCTCGGTACACAGCAGGGTGACAACAATCGGTCACAACTGAAACAGCCATTTCAGAACTGAAGTCAGCACTAGAAACAAATATTACAGCAAGAAACAACCACACTGTGTTTCAGAGAGACAGGTGGTAGAAGAACACAACACTGTCTATTCCCACACAGTGTCTCATCTAAGCCATGCCCAAACCCCACACCCACGGAGGTCAGAGCTAGGTTTAGGACCTCCCTGTGAACTGCAGCACTTCCTTTCACCAGATGACCATCATCCCGTGAACCCACCTTGCTGCATTTGCTCTAGAGGGACAGGATATCCATCAACTTAACCAGACAAAAGGCAGCATTCAAGGGATGGAAAGCACAGGCCAAGAGAGGGCTGCAAATGACAGTTAAATTAGAAGGGGATTAGCTAACAAAGGTGATGGGAAGAGGGAACACTCAAGGGAAAGTAGTAGGGAGGCTAGTTGAAGGAGAAGGTGAAAGGCAAGATTGGGGTCAAGGTGAGATAAATAAGAGGCAGCGGGAGACTTGGAGCGAAGAGCACACCAGCACTGGGAAGGAACAGTACTGAAGAAATATTCCTGACTCTGCAAGACCCTGGCTTTGACGTCACCTGCAGTGCCTCCGCGTCACTGCAGAAAGGGGACAATGGTGTCCTGCTGCTACGTGTTTTCAGTGCTTGCTTTCTGGGGGGTGGCTGGGGGGAAGAAGCAGTAGGGCAAGGAGAGAGAAACATACATAAAAAATATGCAGCAATACACAATATGGCAATTACTTCAACAAAAGGTAACAGAAAATATGTAGCACTATTTATTCTTTAAAATAAGCAATAAGGAATACAACTGAAAGAGAAGCAAGCTTCCCGTTTATTTCGCTATTAATTTTTGCACATGTGTACTTTTTTTTAGTGTAACCTCAGCCACAAAATTCATATCCTGTTGTTAATTTATGGACACTAAGCAGAGGCTCTGTAACAGAGGTTAATTTGGGTTTAAAATAAATTAAGTGCCACATAATCACATACTGCTGATTAAAATCAGTGTCTAGGACAAAGCTTAATTTTTTCTGACAAATTTTTCATGACCAGAGACAGCATTTTGTGAACTGGGATTATGCCTGTTCTAAAATCTGTCATCCAGATCTCCAGTGTCAGTAGGCTCCTGTGACACATGTGAGGCACAAGGACAACCTCTCGTGATTAATTCCAACAACTCTATCTTGCAGCTGCCTGCTTTAGAGATGGCTCGATCCCAAGGGATTCACTGCCTGACTCTGCTATTGGAGGCTGTAAACTCAAATTCCATTGGAATCGGTGGGGTGGTTTTACTGAGAAACCTATTTCCTTTTCTCTTTCACCTGGCTTTGCATAGGACTTTGCTTGTTGCTGTGCTAAATGGAAAAATGTGTGAATTGAAGCATTTTGCACACATACTGGCTGATTAAGAGTAATTAACCTAAATGTCACAAAAACAAAACTAAACAGGAAAAAAGAAAGAGATATGATCACAGTTTATACATCTATTGTTGCAAAAGGTGAAAAAGGCAATGAATCAGCTGTGAGAGGTTTGTTGTACCCATTTCACCTGTTTCCTGTCATTTAATGTAAGTTAGTATTATCCTAAAATAAAACACGTTAAGCCTAACCAAATCCTCTGAAATAGTGAGGTAAAGCTGAGTTCTTGAGGTAGAAAGTTCTGGTTCACACTCACGTTCACCATTTCAGCCTGAATTGAAACTTTAATCATATGGTCAAATCTGTGTTGCTTTGTTTCTGTGAGATCCCATCCCTTTTGAGAGCACTGAACGGGCAGCTATTCAGCTTCCAGCATGTACATGCAGACCCTATTTACTGTTACAAGAGGTATGCCTCCGACACAATCATGCTGCCAAACATCTAGCCCAAGTACTGAAATGTGAAGACTACTGTCATATTTTGCTTTTTAAGCTAAGAAAACCCACACAATTTCCTATCTGTATTCAAGGAAGGGAGCATGAAGCTGTTCTGTCCAAAATGAAGTCCACAACTTTAGCACAAACTTTGTTTCAGAGGAAAAGAGGCTGAATAACTACAGTGAGGCAGAGAAGCTTGAAGTATTCAGTACCTTTTTTGCATTAATGGTAGATGCTGACACCTTTCCAATGTATTATTGGACATTGAAACAGGCTTATGCACATTCACAGTATGATCTGCAGTTCTCAGATGACTGCTGTATTCAGTGAGCAAAGTTGGGGAATTAATGGGGAAGGTAGAAGGTTTTGCAAGGCAAGGCTGTGTCACTCACATCATCAGTAAAAATATTTTATTAACAGCATCATTATAGCAGACTAAACTGTAAACCACAGAACTGCAGTCAAGTCATTATTATCCCAGTAGATGAAGCAAGAACAATTACCCTTACCCCTTGTACAATGTATTTAGATTATTAAATCCCCTTTGCTTATTCAGCTAATTATTTAACTCATGAGAAACATTTTCTTCTATTCCTGTAGTGTAAGTACATCAGTCTTTCCTGTTCTAAATCACTATCATCCCTGATACCAAAAATAATCCAGTTTCAGTTTTATTGCCAAAAAACCCCAACCCAACAGAGCTTACTGGTAGAATAAAGACACATTTGACAGTAGGAACTAACAAGTGAGCTAATCTCTCTTCTTGGATTCAATCCTCTTTCGAGGGATGATCTGGTCATACTACAAAACCATAACATTGACCATTGAGACTCATATAGAGAGTTGTGAGTCATGGATACGGAGCACTAAGAGCACTATTAAAATACCTAACTTCACATGACGCAGAGCTCACTTTTAATAAAGGCATTCAATAACTACCATAACAGGTATTTCTTTAAAATTATAATCCTACGCAAATATACTGGAAGGGACCTTTAAAGGTCATCTAGTCCAACCCCCCTGCAACGAGCTTCTTCAACCACATCAGGTTGCTCAGAGCCCCGTCCCACTTGCCCTTGAATGTTCCCAGCAATGGGGCATCTACCACCTCTCTGGGCAACCTGTGTCAGTAGCCTGGACATATGTAAGTACATATATAACCAATATATGTTGTGATGACTTACATGAAAACTGCACTGACTTTCAGTCTTTTTGTCACTAGTTCTTTTCATAGTACCTACTTGGCTTATATTTGCCTTTGTTTTCCTTCTTACTTTAAATATATTAATAGAATCTCTTTAGGGTTGGGCATTCTTTTGGTTGGTAGGTTGGTTGGTTGGTTGATTTGTTTTAGCTGGTTGTCTTTTTAAAATGCCCTTTAGTCTTGGCCTTTCTGACTTTCTCCCTGCCAGCTTTTGCTGCTCCTGAGTACTCTTAGTTACTGTTGCATTACTCCAATCCAACTTTCATGTTTAGGGCACATCTCCACGGCCACATGCATGCACTGACTGCCTACTCTAGTTCTACCCCCTGCACCCCAGGCAGACTGAACACAAGCCAGCATCAGTACTAATCTGACACACGCATTTCACACCAGAAAGCAGAAGAGCTTGATTTTCAGGTTGGAGCTGACTTGCTCTTTCTTAGTTCAAAGCATGAGCAGAAAGCTGACAAACCAAGAGCATCTGACCATGTCAACATTTCCTCTGAAAAGCATCTGGTACAGTCCTATTGTCTCTTACAGTTGTCTCCTCTTTGCACCAGGATAATTTTTCACTATTTTTTTTAAATGAACACTCAGATCATTCCTATTCCTTTTCTTGCAGTAAAACCAGTACACTTTAAATATCAGGGAACAAAAATAACATGAGCATGAAAGATGGAAAGGGTATTGTTTTGTGTTTAAAATAGAATTGTGGATATACAACTGGGACAGGGGAAGAAGCTGAGGACCCTCTTCTGCACTATTTTTCTGACACTTCATTACTTTTTCACTTTATATCATGCTCATCCTTCCAAAGCATTGACCACCAATCTTATTGTGTGGACCTAAGAACTTTCATTTTAAATAGAACAAAGTGGTAAACCTGCTTTTGAAATCGCTATGAGGCTGATGGGAGATGCATGACCTGCTTTGGGATTAACAATGACCCCTGTAATCAAAAAGTTTTACAGGGGTACCATATGCGAGTTCATTAGTTAGGTATTTTTTAAAAAGAAGTTAAAAAAAAAAAATCACACTACTATTTGCAACGGTAAAACCTCCCCCCACCCCGAAAAACAGATTGCAAACTCAGTCTCAATTAATTCCATTCTGTCAGATATTTGCACATTTATGGTATTTCATTCCAGGTCATGCTGATGCAAAATTCAGACATGCCAACTGTCCTGCATGGGAGCTGTCAGACAGATCAGCACTCCTGCACTGACAGAGATACTACTTCGTCAGGACTGGGAAGCAGTCTGTTAAAAATGAAGCCTTGCTGATGACCATATGCAAGTTCATTAGTTAGGTATTTTTAAAAAAGAAGTTAAAAAAAAAAAAAATCACACTACTATTTGCAATGGTAAAACCTCCCCCCACCCCGGAAAACAGATTGCAAACTCAGTCTCAATTAATTCCATTCTGTCAGATATTTGCACATTTATGGTATTTCATTCCAGGTCATGCTGATGCAAAATTCAGACATGCCAACTGTCCTGCATGGGAGCTGTCAGACAGATCAGCACTCCTGCACTGACAGAGATACTACTTCGTCAGGACTGGGAAGCAGTCTGTTAAAAATGAAGCCTTGCTGATGTGCCCATGGGAAGAAAGCAACTGGCAGCAGTATACAGGGCTCGATCCTATTGAGTCTTGGTGTCAAAGACTGTGCTGACCAGGTCACATTTCCACTCTTCTTTAAAAGGAGAAGGACCAAGATCTGTTAGCAGTATTAGCAGTATTAGCAGTATAACTCTCCTGAACTCTCTTCTGAGATCATCATTTATCCCCCTCCTCTATTAAATAACAGACATACACATCCCCTCATTTTCTTCTTCTAATAGTTATGAAGTCTCCTTTCGCTTGTTCACCTGAAATCGATTTTGATCCTTTCTTTTCCCAAATTCTCCCTTCCACCCAAATTTGGACTATTCATTATAGCAGCCTGAGTTGTTTCACCTACTGTTTCTAAAATGTCTCTATGCTCCTATGTTGACACACTGTCAATGCTTTCTCTTATCTGATCAGACATTGTCTCACCTTTTATGTATGTCACAGGATGCTCTCCAAGAATTCCTCTATTGTATCTGGTTTGATCCAGAGCAATTCATCTTTGTAGCTCTACCATAAATGGTACGATCTTCTTAAAGATTTAAATCTTTCTTGAGAATACTATTTTTTTTAGGACTATTATTCTATAAGTAAGATGAGGAAGAAGTCACAGAATCAGTGGGGCATACTTTTTAGCTCTCACAGCTTCTTTCCTCATGCTGGGCTACATTTCAGTAAGATTCACAAATTCAGGCTTGCTGAGGAACTGCGACCCTTGTTTATTCCACTCCAAATCTGACCCCCCAAAAAACCTGGCTTACAATGGGCCAGGGGTTTTTTGATTGTTTATCAGAGCGTGCCGATACTATGACACAAGGCAAAAACAAGGCCCATTGCTTTGAGAGAGACTCACTATCTGAAGAACTTGTCACAGCATACCACTAATCTCTCGTAGAATTCAAAGAGCAAAATAAAGCCTTTCTCCTAATAGTACTTGTACGCCAGTCCAAAATCTACCTTTAAACCATTAGCATTAGTGTTTTGGAGCACAGAAGCAGAAAATCTAAGCAGAAATGGAAAATAAAACTAATAAACAATCAAATTATGATACCAACTGTATCTGTTTGCAAGTGTTACTTGCCTTAAATATTGCTTTGAGAAAACATTCCCCAGAAAATATCAAGAATATAATTTTACTTCAGAAGGTATGCAACAGTCCTGGATTAATAATTCCTTTATAGCATAACTACTTGGATCTAGTGTTTTTTCTGTTCAGACCATTGTTTCCATTTTGCTTAATGCAGGTATGTTGTTACTAAAAGTCGTAAATACCCATTTAAGATGCTAGTACTGCCACTGTTATGAAGCCTAAAGGGTTCCAGCATCAGATGACATTTCCCAGGATAATCTCCTAGGCTATGTGAATTGCTTTACAAGGACTGTGTTTTAAATCTCATTTGATAAGGAATGTTTTAGAGAGGGGAAAAAAAGAATGCTTTCCGGCTTAATCACAAACTACAAGTTAAGTGTGCATAATAGGATTTGTCCACTTATCCGATATGAAAAGCTGGCAAGAATTGTTCAGTTATGTGCTGGCAGCTTTAGAAGCGATAGAGAAATGGAAAAGAAAAACGTACAGAAAGTCATCGACACTCTTAATGCTCACCGGTTACTGTGAAGGTAATATCTGTAGTAGTAGTAGTAGTAGTAGTAGTAGTAGTAGTAGTAGTAGTAGTAATAATAATAATAATAATAATAATAATAATAATATCATCTGCCCAGCCCTAGGGCATTTTGATAAACTACTGCTATCTTGTTTAAGAAGTCCTAATTTCCACTTATGCACACGTGTAACTCTTGCTCTGGTTAAAGAACTTATTGCTTTGATGCTGCAATAAAAACACACCGCTAAGAATTCAGCATATACAGACTGAAATTTTCAGAAACTCAGTTCTATTTTACCTGGAGATTTGTCTCTGGCAGTCCGTGAATTGGGTTCAAGAAGGTATTATGCTAAAAGCTCAGTCAGTCATGTAACTCTCCCCACTAGCCTCTCCAGTCTGCTCTCAGCAATCACATGTGAGGGCAGGTAGCAAGAAAAGTATGACAGTTTGTGTGGCAAATAAGGATTGGATATCCTATGGCGTTAACCGCAGCGGCGAGGGAATTGCAAAGCACATAAATGCAGGTATACCACACATGCAAGAGAGGACAGCTCCTCAGAGTTTTCCCCAGGGTGATGTTTCTAGACACCACACTAACCTGGTCCTACCAGGCCACATTCAGATAAACAAGAACAACAAGCTGTTCTGGTTTAACCACTAAGGATGCTCACCATTTCTGCAGTAGGGATGCTGTAGCTCCCCGTAATAGTTTCAGTATGATTGATCAGAAACAAATTTATTACAGATTTTAAGTGCTAACTGACCCCTCTTTAACCTTAATCTAAACTGAGTATTATTTCAAAGTGAAACAATATAATCTTGGAAGAACTTCCATTAAAGATTAACAAGATAACCATAAAATGTTAGACATGACTAAGGATTCTGCATCCTTACGTGGATCTAGCAGTCTTTTCAGACAGCCCACAGAACAAGAAGGCATCAGCTGCTTGTGGCAGTAAGGGAACCATGCAGATAGTCTGATCAGATACTGCTTTGACTAATACCTAAAAAATGCTAAGGCAGTCTGACAAAATGCCTCTGCCAGAAGTATTCACCATTTACATAACTAATGTAGCTCATTTTTCAGTTCACAAATTAATCATGCAATTGCGTTGTTAACAAGTTTGGTACCCAGAGTTATTCCGCTAATACTCAATGCAGACATAAAAATTTGCAGAACGAAATCACTGCAACTAATCTGTCAAACAACTGCTATTCATGCTATTTGTAACCCATTTTTCAGACTGATCAGCTGAGCTGTGTTATGGCTTCTGCTTCCTAACTGGTTGGCTGGAGTTTGCTAAACAGAAAGAGCACAAATGACACGCTGCAGCCATTTCATTCCCTCCCCAGGCACTCTCACAAGCACCTAGTCTCACAGTTTTTAAAGACTCTCAGTTGCTGTGAGCATTCTTCCACACTTGGAAATTATGTATTTCTGTGGCTGTTCCTGGGTACTGAGTAGAACAAAACATCAACAAAGACAAATTGAATTTGCTGGTATTATGCCAATGGATGCCTGACAATATTTGATCAAAGAAGTCACCCAGTGCTATAGTGCTGCGTAGACTGCCTTGTCCCAGCTCACTCACAAAACTAAAAAGTTTAAAGAAAAGCCTTAACTCTACCTCTGATGAAACTATGAGGGCTCTTGAAGGAAGACAGACATCTTGACTAAATTCCTGTTGAGCAGAAAGTACACCACAAGGAAGAGTTGAAACACCTCTGAAACTGCATGAAGACCTATGCATGCCTGCCTAACACGGATCTGCATCACCCCAAAGTCCTGAACACAGAAAAACACTCCCTGCCCTCCCGCCACCTTTTCAGTTCCATCACTAACATGCACACATACCCAGCGGTGCAGCAGACTCTAAAGAGGCTTTACTCCTGTTACACCATCAGGTGTTCTCCTGCGCAACTCCCACCCAGACAGGTCCTTGTTCACCAAAACAGCCTCAATAATAAGGGTTGGATTTCCCCTGTGTATATTTGTGTTAAATACCATTAGCTAATCTCATTCTTCCCTTCATTTCAGTATCAAGAGACAAAACCAGCCCAAACGTAACGCATCGCAGTTTGTTGAGCAGTCCTGAGAGGCCATCTCACCAGATGAGGCGAATAGTACGTTCTGGAGACAAGGATTCAACAGCAGGTTTTAGTTCAGTGTAGCACAGTACTAGATGATGATTTTCAAATGTATTCAGTTTTCTATCCTGTTACTTCCTAAGCACAGCACAGCATAATCACATACCCCTTCTCTCAGACTAGAACGCTTTCTCCCACAAAGATGCTAGAAGAACTGCCTCTGTGGGTCAGGCTATCCTAAAAAAAAGACTGACTAAACACAACGCTATTGCTGGCACTTTTGGTAGATGTCAACAGTAAAAGGAAGAAAGTAACACATATGAGGAAAAAGGAACATGTCCCTGATGGTATAATTTTAGTTCCCCCAAGCCAGGAATGGGACAGAGAAAGTGTATACCCTATTCACAGGGCTGATCTAAAATTAACACAGTGGACTGCTCCTCTGAAATTTATAAAGTTACCTGAGAATTAAATTTCCTAATGCAGACAAAGACAGTTGTTTACTTTGAATGCTTTGGTCTCAATCAAATTTGAGCCACCAGAGCTGTATTACTTTATACTAACCAAAGATCTATTCTCAATTTACAGATCAAGCTTGTTTGAGCATAGCTGATATCACCAGCTGGTATCAATGAGCTCTGAAAGAGAACTCAAGTGCCAGGACAGTTATTTCCATTTGAAAGAAGTCACAGAATTATGGACAATGTTACTCATATATCTCTATGGGACTTTTACATTGAAGAGGAATTAAAACCAGAAACAAAATATCTGGTAAGAAACAGACACACCAATGTATCACCAAAGATCACTAAAACAAAATATAATCTACCCTCCTTTGATATAGTTTCATTACGTACGCACTGAATTCTTTGCAATACAGTTCTGTCACTGTGCAATCAGTATGAAATTATGTTACCAAAATGAATCAGAAGTGAATACCTGTGCTTTACCTCATATCTCAAGTCCTACTCTGACATAGTACCTGTGACCTTTCCATCGAGTTGTACTTGTGCATATCTAAGTGTGACAGAAAGGGTGAAAAATAAAAAATATTACTCAGTGGAGTAAAATTAGCGTCCACTTCCACCAGGAAAGGGTACAAGATAATGGCAGTTATAATTGATTCCCTGTTTAGGAAATGCAGTGGTGCATATAATGTACCACTAGCAGCTTATAGTAAAACATCATATTCTGTATTAAGATAAAAGCGATCTGCTAATGACTATGACTAAATCTTGACAGCCAGATGATCTCTTCTTGTAACAGTCTGGTGTAATGAGTTATCAGAACAGCAGAGAAGTAATTATGTACATTCACTTGCACTAAAAGCATTTCTGATGGACTGAAATGTACTGAAATACAAACAAATATGTGATATAATTATTTTCCTTACATTTGCATTGGATTGGCAATTCCCATGTTTCCTTTCTGGTTTTTAAAATTAAATCAAGAAACAGAATTTTTAAAAGCATTTATTTTCCATTAACTTAAGGTGTTCTTTTCTGCTTTTAGTTAACATTTACTTTGCTTGAGAGAGGACAGGTATCACATATCTCTCTTGTATTTTTAGGGCAAGCCATGGAAGTGTGGAGAATGATGCAAGCTTTCATATGATCAAGATCTGATGTGAAGGATCAAAGTGCCACTACAGGGCTTCCACCTAGCAGTGGCCAAAAGCTTTTGATTAAGCTAAGCAAGACAAAAGTGTGAGAAACCTTCATGTCATTTTACCATCTTCTCTCAACATTTGTGGGAGAAGAAAAAAATTCAAAAAAGGAACAGGAATTTGGACAAACTCATAACACTCCAAAGCTCCAGTGAAGGAAGTAACAGGCAGAAAAAGATTCTTGAAGCACAGATAAATGTTCAGCCTCTAGACTGATTGATCCTTCCAGATCAGTAAGTTCTTCTAAAGGCATTGATGTGCTCATCTATTTACGAACACAAATCCAGTTTTAAAGTCAGTTATGTTAAGGCAAAAAAGACAGTGCTTCAGTGTGAAGAGAGATATTTTACATAGGCAGATGCTCAAAAATAATGCGAGAGAAGGTGAATTTAAGTTCTTTGCATCCCCCACTTGTATATTGGGTTTATTTATACCAATATGACAAATTTCAAAAGCCCACCTGAACACTCCAGTCTGCATTTGCCATCAGCAACCTATTGACCTTGATTAAAAAAATATATACCATATTCATGTAAGAAAACTTACAAAGATCTGATAGTCCTGGGTACTACAGTTTCTAAATCCCAACCCTCAAACACCACAGCAGAATTCAAAACACTGTGTAAGGTGAACAGAAGCGTAACGTCCTCTATGGCCTTAACTTCCTCCAGCTTCCTCTATCTGCGGTGTGCTTCCCTGTCACGTGGTTAACACGAGTAAGTTCCATAATGGTTTAGGAAGACCCTCAGATATTATTCCAGAGCCCAATCTGTGCCACACAGTATTGCCAAATATCATGACTTTGTATCACGTGGTTCTCTATTTCCACACAGTGTTCTCACTTCAAGAGTATTCCCTGTCCTTCCTAATTATTTAACTGCCTTGCTACTTATCTTACATCTCACCTCACAGAAGCTGCTGCTTCTCTAAGCATTAGAAGATTTGGGAAGGTATGGCTTTTCACTTGGAATAAAGTGCGTCATTTTTTGTATTTTAGCACATACTTTTCGCCACCTAATTTCTAGTCTTCCACTTCTTGAGGGAAGTGTTCATAAAAATCAAATGCCAGTCTGAATTTTCATCGTAAGTGCATAGACTGCGCACCGAAACAGGCGAAGTTATTAGCGGTGTACATTTCAGTATCTGTAGTATCTCAATATAATGGGACCTTATACATGTCTGTATGTATATAAAAATCCTGTAGTTGCATATGATGTTCTGTCTATCTTATTCTTCTTCCCTTCTATCCTACAGAATTACATCTATTTGTTTTACAGAAATGATAAAAATATATTTTGCAACAAGAAACAGCTGCATGACTACCAACTCTGTGATAACTTGACTGTGGTTCATTTTATGTGGTTCCAGATTTTTTTTTTTTACACTTGAAAATCTCATGTCTGTTATGGTGGTTAAAAATGATGGTGGGAAGGGTAAAGATGAGAGCTTGATCTCTGGTTTTCCACGGAAGAGCAGCTGTAAGAGGATTATCCATTAAACAGAAACATCCTGACTCAAGGATGCTGTCAAATTCCAATAGGAAAACTCATACAGGCAAGTAAAGGATGCCTCTTCCTGTGCATATTCTTCAAAATCATAGTTTTGGCAATTTCATCAAAATTTTGCTCCTTTAACTAACCTAGGGAAAAAAAAAGGTTTGTTCAGGGGTTTCGGTTTTGTTCTTGAATAGGTGTAATTTATTTGTATATAAAATTTTCTAGCACTGAGCTCAATTTCTACCCACGTAGTTCAACGGTTGTACAGACTGAAAAATAGGGACACAAATGAATTAAGCAAGTTTCCTCAAAGTCAAACAACATGTTTTGTAGTTTTAAAAAATTCAGATTGCCTTACTCTGAACTCTTTCACTCTACTGCTGTATTTGTCTGTGGGACATTTTGTTTAAGATTAAAAAATAAAAAAATAAAAACTGAGGTATTCAAGCACGTTTCTCCATGTTTCTGTAGAACATAAAACGCTAATTAAGATGTAACTAAAGCACTACTTTGTTGATCTGATGAAATGAACCATCCATAGAATTAATTAGGACCACTTTACTGATCTTTCCTCCACCAGATAAAATTGACCCAAACAATTTCTACCTGCCAATTAAAGCAATTTCCTATATTTAGATTCCACTGCTATTAAAGTGAAGAGTATTCACAGTATTTTCCTTCAGTATGATTAAGCCATTTTTAATCTTTTCAGAGGAACACCATCATTTGCAAACATTAGAAAGGGAAAAGGAAATTGAGAGATAATGACTAGAATGAGAGGCAAAGGGAAAAAGAACTATGAACTATATGGCACAAAGAGCTAAAGCAGATTTGATACTAATTAATAATGCTATATCTATAATCTGTTTAACTTCCCATCTTGGCAAAGTGCCCGACTAATTTGTTTTGATCTCTATTTCCATACTTACCAAGTTGTTTACTATTTCTTCTGTGTTCCAATATTAATAATCTGAATTGCAAAAGAAACGTTTTTGGAAGAAAAAGTGAGGCGCTCACACTATTGCACACAGCAAAGGATTACTTCCCAACTTTCGGGTCTTAACTACCTGTCAACAGGCAGTTACCTGCTGCCCAGGACATCTAGTTTCCGTTTGAAAACTTGGACTTGTGAGCAGAGTAGTACCATGCTTCAGAAGGCCTCCGGTTAAGATGATCAGAGGAGCAGGGCACTCCATGAACTGTATCTGACCACAGCACAAGCACAGCCTTACTTCACCAAATCTCTGAAGGTCAGGGTCCTTCCAAGGCTCTTAGAAAGGCAAAACAGTCTGAGATAGAAGACAAAGAGGGTCTTAAGAGTCATCAGACTCTACCTAGTTTTTATTCCATTAATAGAGCCAGGAAGGCAGAAAAGGAAGAATGTGCAGCTGTTATTTTCTCTATTGTTAGTTTTAGGCAGAATTTTTTCAGCTCTTCCAATAAAGCTGAGGCAGATCAGTAAACCAAACAAACAAGAACACCACACCAAAACCCACCCCAGAGAGAAATTAACAGAACATCAACCCAGTTAGCTACTCCATTCACCATGCTCCTTCTTTCAATTCTGCAGGAGAGCACTTTGAATACTCCAGTTGAAGATGACTGACAGTTATAAAAGCACAAACTTTTCCTGATGTCCTTCAGTGATCATCCTTCCTCCTTTTACTTCAGCGTATCTTGCATTAATTAATTGCATTAATTAAAAAGTGTTTTGAAAACTGATGCTGAGCTTGATCAATCAGCATGTTCCACTCAATATTTTTTAACCCCATCTACATCCATCATGGAAATTTTCTAGTATGTGGATTTTTTTTATCATTTAAATGAGACCTTGATTGTAACCACAATGCACATATATAACAATTAGTAGATTGTAGAATGTCATGGACAGAAATTTTAAAAAAACCCTCTCTTATATGTGAATGGTAAGGAGGACTGATTCTCCTTTATCTCCTCTTTATTTCTCTGAAGATTACGGTGCACTTCATAAGTGAAAGACAGCAACAGCACGACAAATTTGTTTTGAGACTGTACTCAAAAATGTGCTAAAGTGAGGGGAAAAAAGTAATGAGGAAAAATACCCAAATTTCCTACAAGATAAACAAGAAAAAGCCTCATTGGTTGTTTTGTTTTTAATCAGTTTGTTTTTCCCAGAACATTTGTTGACACTTCTAGTTTAAAATAAGAAACAAAATTCTCCCTCTATTAATTTTCTTAATGTATAGATCCTTCATGCATGCATCACTTCAGTCAATCTGTGCCAACAATTCAGTTCACTGTACTGGTACTATTTCTAGTCTCTTTTGACATTTTCTTCTACTCTCGACTAAAAAAGGTACCCTGAAAAAGGACTGCAGATTGACAGAACCTCTTAGACCCCACCTGAGTTCAGGCTTCCCTCAGATCAGCAGTGATAGGAAAAGCTCTTCCATTTAAGGAGTTTCCATGGCATAGGAAGAGATCCCATTACAAATGCCAAATCCAGCTGTCCAAGTGACAGTCCACCAGAGTTGGCTGGGACTAAATTGCCCTGTCACCACAGACAAGACTCCTCCAAGCTCAGTGTGGAAGTCTATTAAGCAAACTTGTCTTGCTACCAGCTATAGACCCATTCTAAAAATGAGAGAAATGCAGTCGTCTTCACTTTGCCAAGTTATTGTGGCATCACTAGGACCCGTTGTTATTTAGTAGTGTTATTTAGTGTTCTGCATACACACAGTGAGGAGATCACACTGCGTCTCCAGACTCCCCTGGCCGCTGCTCACCTGTCTGGTTAGTAGGTAAGGGCTGAAGAAAGATGTCAGCGTTGGAGTCAATCCAGCATGTCCCTGAATGCTCTGAAACACATGAGCCCAACATGTTTTGCAGACAAGGACGGTGTCCTGGCTCAGTGCAGGTGTCTGCTTACTTAACAGTAATGTAGGTGTCCTGCAGTGACTGCTGCGGAAGGTTATTGTTTTGGAGCTCATGCCTTCCTTTACGAGCCATGTAACCATTGCTGGTAGCTAAGCCACTTAGGGAAGGATGTGTCCAGGTCTTTCTAGGACTAGAGTTCTCAAAGACTAGTTATTTCCTTTCTTTCTCATTTTTTCCCTTTTTTTGGAGGGAGAGGGAAGGGAAGAGGGGTATACCTTTCCAAACGTTCATGGTGTGTTTCTGCAGTACTGCCAAAAAGTGACAGACAACTAAGGCACTGTACTGGCCTTGAAACAGCAGGCAAAGGAGAACCACATCTCTAAACAGCACAAACCTGAGGATTTAAGGGACCCCTGGAGCATGATGGTATTTCTGCAGGAAAATAAAGACACAGGCTCCTGTAGAGCACCATCAATCTGCACTTCCGATGGGAAGCATGAATTAGAGGATGTGAATCACGTTCCTAGTGACACACGCCCAATGAACAATCAAAACATTTAACAGAAAACACGAGCTTGATATTCTAAATATTGCCTTGTATGCATGCCATGAGTAATAATCTACACACTTGATAGATACATGCTTCCTACTCCCACATACTTCACACAATCCTCATGGCTATTGCAGTCTTTAAATACAAGTCTCCTGCACTAAATAACTACAATTAATTTCCCTCAGAGATAACAAGAAGCTCAGAGGTACCACAGCTTTTGTTGTTGGAATTTTGCCCTTGGTGCTGCATAAGAACTACACAATACATTACTTACAAATGCCAGCATTTCTTTATCTGTTTTTGTGTATTCATTTTTGGACAAAAGCTCCAAGGAACGGATGATTAATTCTAGGTTATAGCAAAGGACTGTTTACAATATACAAGCCAACTTTCTAGCAGTAAATCTAGTCCCAAAAGATAAGTGTGTATTGAAAATAGTATTTAATAATGCATTTTCCTACCTGTTATCTCATCAGTTCCAAACAGGTTGTAAACCAATATATCACTTCCTCCCGCCCGCCCTCTTCTGACCAACGCTGCTCCTTCACTAACATAGTCACTGTCCTCATCAATGCTTTCAGTGAAGTAGGAGTAAACATCTCTCCCCTCCTGTTGTTTTTGATTTCTGTGATGCTCACATACCATTCACAGTTAACCAACTCATTACTGCAAACGTTTGCTGACAATTAGAATACAACAAGGTTTGCAACAGTGTTTGGTGTTACTTACCTGAACCACAAGACCTAAAGCATTGAGTACTAAGCAGATGATCACGAGAAGAGGCTGAAGTTCAATACTTCCCACTGGGACTCTGAAGAACATTTTCTCTTGGGCTTCATTCTTTCACGGTTGCCTAGGTACAGATGATTTTGCATGTTTCTCAGAAGTACCTAGTACCAGAAGCTCTCTTGCTTGCTAAATCACCAGACTACATATTCAACATGTCAGCCAAAATAGCAGTTTCCGTAACGTTCACTCTTTAGGTTCTAAAAGCAACACAGAAGTATAAGAATTTAGCGTCAAAATCATGGTGTTTCTCTTAGTCTGTCCCATCATCATTAAAACTTGTCAGTTCTGGGAACAATTTGACAGAAAACAGATTCACCAAGGAATCCGTGTGTTATGGCAGCTCATGAATGACCATAGTAATAGGAATACACCAGTTCTCCTCAGCTAGAAGGGAGATTGTTGTGGATTTGTTCACCACTGACTGGGAAGGCAGGTGAACCAAAGCAGAGAGTTGATTGATTCATTGTCACATTACCTGACTCCAAGTGATCCACAGTCACACCTTAGTCCAAGCCTTCATTTACCAAAAACAAGAGATATAAGAAAGAAGTGTAATTCAGAAGTTCTCCTTTTTGTGTATTTCAGAAGTCGGTTTCATTAGAAAAGTAAAATCAATTAAGGAGAAGCTGTAAACTGTTTAAGCACTGCAATCAATTAAACAATGTTCCACTATTTTTTTGAAAACAATATAAGGGGTCAAAAAAGAAAAAAACCAGCAGAACAGTCTTAAGGCCAGAAATTTGGCAGTGGATAGTTAAAGCTTATTAGCTGCATGGCTCCTATCTTTAAGACCCCAGATATCTAGAAATGGAGATGGTCAATGCCTTTTGAGAAAAAGTATACCACAGGATTAAAATCAACATCTCAAACATTCCTTTTCCACACTTTTTCTTCCTCCCCACCAGCCAATATATATTGCTCATTTTATTTACGAGTGCACACAGAGGGTAAGTCCTGTATGCGATTCTCCCATTTGGTGTAAAGTTAATAGATTTTATTTCACTACATCTAGGCTATCTGGCTCTACAGAGGATAATTTTCGCAAAATTGTATTACATCTACAATGTAATGACTTTTCAAGGGGAAAAAAAAGGCAAGCTGAGCAGATAGTTGTATTTATTTTCAAGGAAAGCAAAAACTAGAACCAAGCCTCCACTTCAGGCACTAACTTGACGCAGCTAATCCAAGCTTTTTCTGTATTTTCAGCCTGTTAGAAGTCAGCACCAATTACAGCCTCTTTCCTCCTCAAAACTAGTAGTACGGTGAAAAGAATATTGGCATATAGCTACATAAAGAAATGTAATTTTTGTTTCAGAACAGATAAAATTGCATTGCTACTTTCCTGTCCAGCAACTGGAAAGGAGTACTTAGCCTCCTTCAACTACATCAGTGCTCTTTACCCCTTAGAGCAAGAGACTCCCTGCACATGTTTCCATGGGGCAGTGGTGGCCCTCACGTGGCACAGACACGCAGCTATGCCTAAAAGACCAGATCCTTGCCCTTTGTGAGCTGTGTCACAGGCTGGTGTGCCCAGCAGACCCTCTGCCACGTGCCCAGAGTGCTATTGCTCGGTTATTTTCTGCTACCCTCCTCATGCACACAGCCTGCAGCTACCTGGATTTGATCCAGCCACCGCACACACCAGCTGGAGAACAGAGTATTTCCTTTTCCCCGCAGGCCAATTCGCCAGAGACATGGACCAATACAAAGAATTTAAAATTGGCAGAATTTTAATTGATGCTTATTGTTCTGAAGGGATTTACTCAATTGAGACATAGTTAATATTCATCCATTTCAGTAAGAGAAGGTGTTGATGTAAAACTGACTTGCAAAACTGATTTGAGCAAAGCTACCTTTTACATGTCACCACCTTAGAGCTGTTTCCATTTTGTATGATTTGATATAATTTATTACTATCACTAGAAGTAAGATTTTTTTTTTTTTTTGCATAATGCTGCTAACACAATAGAGACCATTCAGCTACACACTGCACACATGCAGCCAGATTGTACAAGTACAAGTCCTGTTCTAAAAACTGTGCCTTCTAACAACTACTGAGAAAATAAGGGCTTCCTCCCCATACCCAAACTTCTTGGCAAATTTGGGTCATCACTCATCTTCACAGAAGGAGTCTGAAGCTTTAGGCACAGAATGGTGACTACAGCCAACCGGAATACTACCCAACCACAGAAAACAAATTCAATTTGGGGTCACACAACAATTTCAAAGAGTTTTCAAATGTCCACACTACTTGCATCTGTTTCAGTTCATTCCTAGAGATTGCTGTTAATCATAGCCTGCACTATACGCTGGAATTCACCTTGTGGCACTCACTCAGTGTAAGCACACACATCTCCATTCATACGAAGTGCTTAGCTCACAACTCCGAGTCGACACTGGCTGAAAATGAACATAAAAAGCATTTGCCTCCATCTGGGCATAGCAAAATCACCAAACTTCCAGATAGCTAGTGCACTAACAAGCCATGAAGGTGATGTATATCCTAAAAGACAGAAACAGTACTACTGAGCCATATGCAGCGACTATGAGTATACAGGTTCTAAGAAACACAGAAACCCAGAAAATGGTACTGATCAAATAAATAATTTTTTTGTATAAACTGTTTTTTAACAATACCATGAAAGATACTAAGAAACAGCAACAATTCTGTCTCTAAAAATTATGTTTTAGTAGAAGGAGGGTGAAGTAGGTAACATTAATGGTTTTATTTTTACAATAGGAAACACACCATTTAAATAATATTTCCCATTTTACACAATGCCCCATCACAACAGTGCCTTTATTCAATTAATAGGAAAATACAGCGGGAAACAACTTTTTCCCTCACTTCAATATTGACTAGATATTTAAATCTACATAATGTCAGACACTTCCTACTGTATCCACTGAGCACCATATATACCTCCAAAAAATCACATTCTAAGTTGACTGTGACTCTGCAAGTATCACTTGGCATTATTTTTTTTATAGCACTCAAACCATGAAGCCTGATAATACTCCATTTCTTTTTTTTTAAATTACTTCTAAAACAAAGCACTTTAAGAAATAATCCAAAAAGAATACATTTATGACCTAACAGTCTCATGCTCGTTAACAAGACATACAGCTCAATATCTTCTTATTGTTAAGATACAGGTGCCTCTGAACCTTACCGCAAGAAGAAAATAATCTGTCATGTTTTTTTAATATATGCCAGTGCTCAGGCAATTGCATATGCATCATGTCCATATCCACAATAAGCATGATGAGTCCATTTCCATTGCATAACTAGAATGCAAGTACTCAATAAACCTTTCCACATAGACCTGGATATTAGCTTTGAAACAATAAACAATTACATGAAATATCCCATACTTAGCTTTCAAAAACTTCTAAAAAATCTGTGACAATAGTTTTGAAGCTGCAACATTTACAAAAAGCATGAAAAAAAGAACAAAACACTTTTATCCCTGTGAGTACAGGGTGTACAAATGTTTCTCACTGTGCCCAGATTTCAGAGGGAGAGAGTGTTTTCACAAGTCAGTCTCCAAACGCCCAAGACAAGCTTTCAGATGGCTTCTCTGCCCTTACCTAGAAAATAAAAAGCTGCCTCTATTAGTCACTTGGCACTTCATTGCTCACAGCAGCAAGACCAATACTTTGACAAGATATCCAAACGTTCTATAGAAATGTTTCATCATGAAACATTTTCTGGACATGACATTCCAGAGAAGAGATGAGCCACCCATTCGAGTTAAGACAGCAGTCTGAAGCATTCTTGTGACAATGAGTGTGTTGTAGGAGTGCTGCAGCTGCCTGGTGTCAGCCAGCCAAGGGATTCACTTACGAAAATATTTGCGATAACTTTCTGAAATGCCAAATTTGAAAGATGACCATAACAATGAGTACATATAGCCTCAGGCTCATCTTACGTGAAGTCATTTCAGCAACTGCTATTGATGTCCTCACATATTCATAGCATGGTCATAACATCACCTGCAGCAGCTTGGAATTTTTTATAAGCAGTTATACCACTCACCGACATGGTTAGCTCAGCAGATGTGCAGGTTATGCTGCACAATTCAGTGACCACATATACTCGTATCATCCTCCACATATTGCTTGCACTTTAATAGCAAAGACAGTTACTTAGTTCCATCATCTGTCATAACCATGTGCCACTTTCCAGAACAGTCCTCTGAAAAAACAACTTCTGGCTTTAAGAACAAGAAAGCGCATTATCTCATCCTGAAGAAGTGCACCTGTGGATATGCTTCTGCTTTTTTTCAGCCACCTAGAAATACTGGAACGATATTCTGCTTGCACACAGATCTGAATAACATCCCAGCTAGCCTCTGCTTTTAAGGGGTTGTTTGCAGCTTGTTGAATAAAATGGCAGGATGACACCTAGCAGAGTATTCGGTGCTTTCATTACAATCTTCAGGTCTCCTTTCCTCTTTTCAAAAGCATAAAAACTTAACATGTCACCAATATTCCTCATAATCATTTTGAAGCACGTCTACTGCTTTACTGAGAGATGAAATATCCTGATTAACTCATTCTTGTCTCCACTTACAGACTGTAAAAGCTTTACTTAAGCACTTAGTAGAAGTCTGCTAAAAGGATTACAACGTACACTGTCAACACCTGGAGAATAACAGAGGCAAAAAAATCAAATGCAAACAAATTAAGAAAATCTGTCCTTTATTTTTTTATTGCACACAATAGCAGAGACAGCTCAAGCTTACAACCATGTTTTTTTCTGAGCACAGCTATTAGCTACACTGTCAGTGATTTCATTTCAGCATACTTTTCTGTCCTTCCTTCTGTCACTCAGTAAGAATGATGTGAACTTGCAGAATTAAAACCACAGTTTCAAGTAGCAAACCCAAACAATTACCTGCTCCTTATTTTATACAATATTCTTCTTTGCAGAAGAGGAAAATGGTAGATTGAAAGAAGAGAGCAGTTCTTACTGTCTGATGTATTTACAGGAACACAATTATAACTAGACATTTTGCAGAACATCCCTCACACCCTGGAGAGATGAAACAATTAGATAAATTAATACATGACAGCTAACGACCTGTGGACCACAAAGCTGAACAGACTGAGTTCAAAAGGGCAAGAATGTATTATGGATTTCAGGGTGTCCAGCAGCCCCTCTATTACTGAGAAGCACAAGCGGACTTTGTGCAGCAGGGATGGTGCAGGTGGCTGCGAGCAGGTGGCCAGGAGGCTTTGGGAGATGGCATAAGCTATAAGAGCCTTGCCTCCAAAATGAAAATACATGTCAAGTAACAGTAAGGAATCCATTTTTTAAAGACAACAGCCAAGATCAGGAGTTCAAGACCTGTGTAATTGCTTGATGACATTCCAGAGGCCTGGCTCAGCCGCTGCAGACCATGCATGGAAGAGATCATCTGGTTTGTAGAGTAAAATGACATGGTTTTATTAAACAGGATGGTGAACCTGCCTCTAACATTTCATTTTTTCCCCAAAACAAAAGTACAATAGAAAGAAAAAATTTATTCTCATAACAACTTTGGAGAACAGTATCACCATCTTCTGCAGAAACTAAAAATGATAACGATTTATTTTTATTCAAGAGATCTGCTCTTGCAGCTAGCTAAAATCTCTGGAGAAACATTAGATGAATAAATCATTATCCAATAGAAAACCTGCTTATGGAAATTAGATAATTTTATAGGAATTTTTATGACAGCAGACTTGCACTTCAACAGAAGCATCCTGACTTTGATTTATTTGGGTAATCTGTATTTATTACAGGTTGTTGTGTTTGCTATTTAAATGAAACAACAGTTCTAGCCACTCACACTTTTCTTTATGATGGAGAGTTTTCAGAAGCCCTTGCCATAAGCTTACTTTCCTTCTGCTGTATCCAACATAAGCTTTACAGAGCCTGTAAAAGTAGCTGAATATAGCCAGAAATCAGGATTATATCAACGAGTATGTGATCACCAATACATTAATTAAAATACATCCAATTATTATAGTCTCAAAATAAAATTTTAACTGTTGAATTACAATTGTCAAGAGACTGAGTTTGAAGTGTGAATGCCAAAGAGATTGTTTTATAAATACCTAAATAAATTTTGTCAATATTTTGATAAAATATCATCCATAAAGTTGTTCCCATGAAGGCTACAGGTGACAAAAACATGGAGAGGTAAATGATGAAATGGCACAGAGAGAGGAATCAGAGCAGAAGTTAGGACAGTATGTGGTGAAACATAGCAAAGGTAACAAATGAAACGCTATGGGACAGACTGAGAGCAAAACTACCTGTGAAAGGTAGTTGGCTCAAGATGAGAGTCAGAAAAATAATTATCAGAACCACCACACAGCCTGCCATGCAGTGCCTCTGTTCCACGTGAATCAAGATGATAAAGATCGCTGTTGTCTCATATAGCATGGTTTTTAAAGGCAGCAAGCCCTAAGACTGAAAGTTTGAACTAGCCCTGTCCCCTAAGAGCTGACTTTAGTCAAGGACTCCAAACAATCAGACGCTGAACAGCGAATGACAGAGGAGAGGGATACAAGTCAGTACAGAAACAGTGGGAGGGCAGAGATGAAGTTTAACGTGTGAACAAAATATGGAGAAAGCGGGCTTTTCATTCCTTATTCCTGCTTTGCAATCCTTAATCTGACACTAAAGATGAAGAGAACAGGATTGAAAGGAGCAAAATTTACCAAAGCCACTAATCTATCATCTAGTGTTGTCCCAAAGTCCACCAGGATATCAACCTTTCACTGATCCTAAGAGGTTGTAATCAAACAGAGACAAAGAGAGTAGATGGTACCAACATCTCCATCACATTTTGACAAACTTTAATCACTGTATGAAATTCACATCCCTGCTACCAACTTTTTTCTCATCTCCTTCCCTTTACTTTAGTTCCTTTTTTGCCTTCTTTCAAAAGAGCCTGGCAAGATTGTATCATTGTAATACTGTTGTAGACCTGTGACAAAAGCCACAGATACAGCAAATTTTTAAACATCTCAGATTTTTGTATGGGTTTCCAATGTCTTGAAGTTTCTGATAAAGGCAATGAATTGTGCCTATCATTCTCTAGCAGTGAAGCTGCAGCTAAGAGCAGAATTTTCATACCCATTTGCATGTATCAGACATTCAAAAATGGGAGATTGAGTGCAGACTCACTACGACAGCTTGAAAGATTGACATGCTCTAAAGCAGAGAAATACTAAGATGTAAAAAGGTATTTCAATTTTGTACTTGTCTACAGAGAAAGTCTTGCTGGAATGCTACATACAATTCTGATGCCCAGCTTTTCATAAGAATGTGGACAAATTGAAAAGATTTAGAAAGGAATAAAAAGAAAGATTACTTAAGATTTTGAATTGAAAGTCAAAAAAGTTGCTTATCCTAGAGGTGTGGCTAAGGGACAATTTCATCACGGTGTATAGGGAGCTGCAGGGAGAGCAGAATTTGGCGGCAGAAAAAGCTCTTCAACGTGATAAGTAAAGACAGAACAAGGCTGAAATAATTGAACCTGAAGCTAGGCATATTCAGATAAGAAATAAGAGATACATTTGTTATGGGTAGGAAGCATTAATAGCTTACCTGGGATTTTCCATCTCTGCATACTTTAAAATGGTGATTGGATAGGTTTAAACACAATACCTCATCTAATTCAAGCAAAGGTCTTGGATTTAAAACCTGCATGCAGGGGAGTTCAATGGCTCATGTTAACACAAGAGGTCAGACTAGATAATCACAGTAGTCATTCATGGCCTTAATATATACAAATCCATGACTTATTTTTCACCTTAATTCTAAGACAAGGTCAGAAAAGTTACAGACTAAATTAGCTCTTTTACATTCAGTCACATGGCCGTATGTTCCTATGCTTTGCATGCCAAAAACTGTAGTCATTTGCTTAAAAATCTGCTTTCAAACTGTATGTACAAACTAAATGACCCTGCTTGCTGTATGTGCTCATTCTAAATAACACCACAGAACATGGTCCACACAAAAAAATCCATGCATCACCCTCATGATCTGAAAACAGGTGTAAGATATGAAGAAAATAACAAGTCTAGAAAAACCACAGCATAATTCCGACCTGGAGAATTAAATGGTTTCATGCATCATCATCTGCCTGTTTGTCATTCCGGAAATACAAATGCAGGTAATAACTATACATAAAAAGAAATTTGGGAAAGACCATGGTATATATGTACACACTGCAGTTAATTACTCCTATCACTTTCAAGTGTGCATACACTCTAACATAAATCTCGTAAGCCTTTATTCATTTTAAATTACGTATTTTAGACAGTCACGTAGAAACTCATGGAAGAAAAATCCACCACGAACTCCTGAATCCCAAGTTACTATTTTGGAAGTTGTTGGGAGTCTGCGTGGCCATCCTTGGACACCACCATTATGGATTTGCTCTGTTCTTACACTCATTTAATATCGGCAATATTGGTTTCCCTTTGAGAAAAAGGATACGAAGCTAGCTGGACCTTTGGTTTGACTCTATACATTCTTCTGTTCTTATGCTCAAATATTTTAATGAGCTGATCTATATGGGCATAGATATATCTTATAGTGTTATTGCTCTATTCTTCCTAGCTTTTGCAAACATCTTCTGCAGAGATAACTTTTTTCCATGTTTATTATAAACTGTTTTTCCATGTACTTGGGTAGTATCACAGGGGCCATATCATGACCCGCTAAAATATATACACATATATTATACCGATGAGGAAGAAGCATATATCAAGACAAAAGTATATATATGAGGCTAAAATTAAAAAGAGGCATAGGTTTGTAAAGGCCATTTTTCATTAACCTGTAAAAGAAAAAAAAAAAAGGCCAAAATAACAGAGACATAGTTTTCTAAATATTGAGACATGTAAAGGAATTCATCTTAACATCCTATTTTGCAGTGAAGACTTCATGGATTTTGGCATTAAAAAAAAATATTTCTGAAACACATGAATAATGGAATAAGGGAATATATCCACTGACTGTTACCCTAGAATGTGTCTACAGATTTGCATCACAATTTTGGACCGTAAAGGGAATATCAACCATGATTTTTATATTTTCTTTTTCAACCAACTGCCAGCACTGTACTTGTTCTGAACACAACAGAGAGAATGAAATTAAGCTTGGCTCAACATCCACTCACACTGAATTGCAGTCTTTCCCTTGTCTTCATGCAGAGCCATAACCTCTATGAGTCTACAGAGACTGACATCCACTCCAAGTCACTACTGTCCCCAAAACGGGTCAAAAAAACAAATGGAGAAAAGGTGCAGACCTATTTAATTAGTCATTTTAGGGATTGGAAGTATTTCAGTAAATTAATTTTAAAGGTTAGTAAGGCTGAATTAGTAAGAATATTTGGAGCACAAAATCTAAACCATGCTTAAAATCTATACAACTAGCTAAAGCTCTGAGGATGAATACAGACAAAGCCAGGAAGAGGGAATCTGTGAACACGGTTGGCATACTTCAAAGTCTACCTTGTGTTTTTACCAAGCCATCAGCATTGTGTTTTATGCTACCATCCCTGTAGCAGTCTGCCTCCTATTGGTACCTTTCAGTTTAGCAAGATAAAGTAGGACTCAGAAAACACACATATATAAATGCTAATATGACCAGGATAATTTGGTATATAGGTAAGGCTTCTAAGTATGAATAGAGTTAAATTAACTAAATGTAACATTGATATAATTCTCTCTGTGAGAGACACTCTGTTTGTGACTCAAACTCCTTTGGATCATGGTGATTCTGGGGCATTTTGATGTGACTATTGCAATACATGGTAGGATGTTGATATCTGTAGGAACACTTTGAATCCTGTGTATTTTGGAAATATTTGCAATCTGCATTTTTGTGTTCATTAGTAGAATGCTTACCTTTAAGTCAGACACCTTTGTAATACTAATATTTCGAAAATAAATAGAAGTCTCACTGAATTCACTTGGAACAGTGAAAGAAAACATGAGGAAAAAATATAAACTTTTTTCACACACAAAATCCAGTAACATATCAAAAACTGTAACAAAGTGTTTTATCTTCAAAAACTGACATCTTCTATGGCTTTAACTCATGTAAGTCACAAAGTAGTACCTTGTTTGAAATGAAGTCAGTCAGTGTCTGGTTGACTCTTCCATACACTACTTTCTTCCCACAGAACCTGAAAGAAAAAAAAAAAAGAAAAAAAATTCTTTAAAAGCATTTCCCTTGAGGGCTGTGAGAAGTATGCTTAGCTACTATTAGGAACCATAGCTTCCCTCCACCCCTGCCATAGTTTTTGCATTGTTGAGAACATCAATATCTATACTTTACAAGCTGCAAATAAGGTAAATGTAAGAGAAAACTGGAAAAATTTACCTGGTGAGTAATTTCATGAAACGGAAAGTTTAAAAAGCTTTGCACAGTGCTGCTAAAACAATTCAGGCATTGCCATGCCTTCTTGTCCGCAAGAATTTAAGAATAGTGATATACTACAATACCAGCTAGAGAACCAGAATTCCTTATTTGAGTATAGCATTTTAATTATGTTAACAAAAGCAGGAGCAAATCCAGGCAAATATAGAGCCTGAAACAAAATTGTGTACTGTAGGGTATCAGAAGCTCTTTAAAAATTAATCTATTCTCTTTTGAAATTACTGCTATCCCAAAAGGTCAATAACTAGCTGCATATTATTATCACTACCAGCTTTAATGAAACCAGAGTTTCTCTCTCTAATTAGCACTAATAAGCTCTAGCTAAACTGGTTTACAAAGATATGAACAGAAAGTACCTCTTTATCATCTTGATTTTACAGGGGGGTAAGACACTGATTATTCAAAAAGCTCACCTCTTCTCCAAATTTACAGATGAAAATAAGTGAAGCTAGAGTGTCTAAACAAGATGAAATGTCTAAACAAACACAGTCAATGAAAAGCAAAGAAAAAAAAATATTTGAAGAGGAATTGCAACCCTGATGAGATTTGAGTTGTAGTTTGCAAAGAGAGACAATAGGCTGGATCAGTGCTTTCCTTCCTTCCTCTACTTTGTCTCTAGCCTTTCTTAACCACCAGTTTATCTAGAAGAAAAAGCCTAAAACTGTATTATGCAAAGTTCTGTAGGACTTCTTCCACATCTATTTTGGTCAAATCATAGCAGATGTAACCTTCTGTACATGTTCTGATCAGTCTTATGAACCAATTACAGATGTCTTATTAACACTTCCATGGCTGTTCAATGAGGAAGATGTACATGCTACCACAAAACATCCAGACTGCACCTCCGGTTCA
>NW_010545415.1:124878-129409 GCF_000687285.1 Phaethon lepturus
CAGATTTGGAAAAGGAGACAGAAGTCCCCACTAGCTCAGTGTAATCTGGTTAGAAAACCAAAACCTGAAAAGAACATTTTCTCCTGCCCTACAGTGGATACTGCTGATGAAATCCTTGTCCTGAGAAATGCGGCCTTATAGCAATGCAAATACGTTTCAGTACAAAGTAAAGCCAGCCACAATTGAGATGCTTTTTTCACATTTTATCAAGAATTCAAAAAACTGTCCACCTATCACAACTCTCTCATAGCTATGTCTTAAGCAAGCAGGCAGGAAAAACTGAATTCCCAATCAAGTATTTTCACATTGTTCCGAAATTCTTCCTACTGAAGGAGCAGAAGGATACAAGCCACCCACTGCATGAACACAGAATAACCCCTCAGACCATCAGCAAGTGGCCTCAAAAACAAACATTAGCCTTCTGTAAGCCAGATCTTCAAGCAGTAACAGCCAGTGGCATAGGATAGTTCTGGTAAACACAACTGGAAGAGGGGCGTGTCAATCCCCACAAGCAGGAATAAAATTTTCCCTATGACCTTTTCATAAAGCGTTTCTGAGCATTTCACATTATTCTTGTCAACTTGCAACTACTGCTGAAATTAATTTGCTGCTTTGAAAAGAATACTGTCAAAGAGCCGGCTTCTCTTTTTTCAGCAGAAGCAAAGACAGTCAAAATTCTTGTATTCCTTGTTGAGGCTTCTATCCTCTCCAACGTAAATCTCCTGACAAGTCCAGAGATCCACCAACATGCCATTTTATGCGCTGGCACAGTTAATAATTGTAGTTTAGCTTTAGAACATGTAATACATTTTTCTGAGATCAGAATTCTGCTACTAGAGAGCTAAGGCATAGCTTCACTTTTTTAATTTGAGCAGGCTGACACAAACAGATACAAACAAAATAACAGAATCCACAACACTCTAGAAATTCTAGAAGAAAAGAGAATGAGATTCTAACAGTTAAATTCTTTGAGACTGAGTTCACTGCATTACTATTTTTACTGACAAAACAAGAATATTTGTAGATGGAGGCCCTTCGCAGATTTAAAATATGTGGCTTTTAGATATTTTAAACTGTGTTGCATAAATTTACTCTTAGTTAATTCTTATCAGGTTGGAGATGAGGTCTACCCCACAGAGTAAAAGGCTTAAGTGAAAACAAAAGATAATATTAAATGATAAGCGTATGAGGCATCATTGCTAGTCCTATTTAATACTTCTAATAATGATCAGGAAGACAGTACACAGCACGGTAATGAAATCCCCAGATTAGCAAGATTAGAAACATGAGCAGAAATTACCAGCAAAATACAACTTGGAAAGTCACAGGCTAAGACATCTGGAATAAAATAATTCAAATAGCTGGCCTACACATTTTCAGTAGTAGGGAAAACTGGAACTTGGTAACATAATAAAGCAGTATATGTACATATATGTATGTATTCCTATATAGAGACACATGTATGTGCATGGTATTTACAGATATATTGGGACCAGATACAGGCAGGAATTCTCTAATTGACTACAGCTGATAGGAAAACATGGACATTTTCAAGAAAGCATTGGAAATCTCTCAAAACTGATTTTGTTCTTTAAAGAAAATGTTATATAAAATTTAATTTGCCTTTAAGATTGAAGGAAAGTTATGTAGTGCAATCAGCTTCATAATACAGACAGAACTTCACCCATAAGTTTATGCCAAAGGTCCCAGTTTGTCAACTCTTGAGTTCAGGCTCCAGCAGTGAAGCTACATGCTTATTAGTAAATTAATTTTTAGGAATCTAACTAGAAATATAGCTATGAATCAGAAGGAGTTCAGAGAAATACAATGAAAAGGATAAAAAACTAGAGAGCGCAGTTTGCAAAAGAGGATTAAAAGGAGCTGGAGACATTTATGACAGCTACAGGATAACTCAAGTAAAAGAATGGACCAGTTTTTGACTGTACAAAGGGACTCTCAGTACCAGACAATCATCAAACAACTGCTTTCCAGACTAATTAAGGCAGGGGAACTGTAAAAATATATATATATTTCACTGTAAGCTATTCTTGACTCCAAAATACCGTCCCAAGTGAAACTGCAACATTTTCAAGCAGGAGTCAGCCAACCCTGAGTGAATGTATAAGACGGGATGTCTGCCACCAGCACTTAGACTGATTGATTCTATAGGTCTGTCCATTAATAAATGAATTCTTGCAGAGACATTCATTTACTTATTGACTAGTATTTCTTTAATAAAAAAGTATTACTTGTCTGCCCAGTGAAATGCCTTGGCTCTTTAGGCCTTTAAAATACACATTAGCCCTGTTACATCTCTGAAGTAACTAAGTAACACATAATTTAATCCTCAATGGAAAGACCGAGAGAGAGATACAAGAGTTAGATATACAAGAGTTTTCCTGGTGTTGTAAGTAACATCAGAAGGATCTAAGATAAAGAGCAGTATTTCAAATATTGCATGTATGCAGATACACCAACATAAAACCTGCACTGCCTCAAGAAGATGAATACAAGCAGCTTTTTCTCCCCGCCCCCTGCTGCTGCTGCACTTCTTGTGCTCGATTTTAACTATTTCAACATTTCCTGCTTTTTTATTCCCCTGTTACAAACGTGACAGCTGCAAAGGTGAGCGGAGGACTTGTTAGCTACCAGAAACTAATCCCACAAGGTAGTGCAGACTCCAAATCGGCGACACACTGGCATTACAATAAATACAAAGGTAAAACAATCTCACAAATAAAATTTAGTTAAATAGGAAAGCAAGTAAAGTAAATTTAATAGGAAAGCAAGTAAATTTAGTTAAATAGGAAAGCAATAACTGCTATGTAAGTCTGTTAGATTTTTGCAGTTAAAGCAACATAGAGTTCACCTGGCTTTTCAGAGAAAGTCCATCAAAAAAAAAAGAAAAAGCTAAATCACATCAACTCAACTTTACCTGTTGAAACAAAGCACTATTTATACCTGGTTAATTGGGACAAAGGCCACTCCTGAAAAGCTCCCATCATCACCAAATTTGCTTACATCCAGCAGACCCTTTGAAGCAGCCTGTCTCTGCCCTTTAGGGTCAGCAAAGGTAAACCATACAGAAGCTGCGTCTGTAAACTACATCCCAGTGTTGTAATAATGCAACCACAGGAAAGACCTATTTGTTATAATTTTACTACTTTGACTTTTAAAATATTCTGATTTGTAAAAACCACATGAGCAACATTATTACAAGAGCACTTAAAGTTTAATAATTTTCCCTTAAAAAAAAAATCTAATTACAGTAGATTTTCAGCAAGTTTTCAGCATGCTGTAATTACTGCTTTCTACTTCTGACTAATAATGAAAAGCAAGAAAAAAAAAAAACCCAAAGATCAGTTAAAGGAAAAGATACATGGTAGACTCAGTAGGTACAAAACCAGATTTTTACAGGATCGAGGGGGTTAGATTCACATAAAGATTTAGGGCCAGTTCCAAACATGGGATTTGAACCCACATCCCAGACTGGCGTGACTGCTGTATGAGTGATCCCTACCACTCAGGCAGACTTAACACCGGGTTTTGCCAGTAAAACAGTGATAAAGTTTTGGGGTCGCAAGACAATTCATGCTCCACCAAGTATGAGCAAGGGCACAGCTTGTCCTTGCTTCTGAAACATGACTCTGCACCTGACTGCATGGATATGCTCTAATGCACCTCCAGGGAACTTGCATACCAAAATCAAGATTGTTGTTTCAGCTGAGGAGTCACTCCACTCAGTCTCAGTCACTGCAGTGCTGAGCATCTTTAATTCTCACCCTTAATTCCCCTGCACTGTTTCTGTTGCTATGAGTTCACCATTGATCTAGGCAGAGTAGTCCGAAGTTTCACAGGACAGAACCTCCATCTGCTCTAAAGCCACTCGTGGCAGACTCTTCATGTGCCAAAAGCCACATGTGGAAAAAAAGAGTTACTATCATTTTAAGAAGTAAAAAACAGAGTTAAAAGGTAACAGACTGGATTTCTGTTTCAAACAGCATTTTAATTTAAAAAAGTGATTTCTGTAGTTGTAAGCAACACAATTTAAACTGGGGGAGGGGGGGAAGAGAAGCTACACTAGCTCATGAAACAAAATCACCCATAAGCAGCATTCACGTAATGAGAATACTGTTCAGGTGGGGATCACTTGATCTATTGTGGAATGTGAACACAATCCCTGTAAGAGTTTCAGTGAAAAAAAAAGAAAATCAAAATTAAAAAAAGCCTGATGTTTCTGGTGTATTATACAATTGAGTGTGGTGCTCAATTTGAAAAGGAAACCCAACTCTGAATTGAATATGTGTTTCCAACACACGGCAAATTTGGAGAAGTAATGAAGGGCTCGCCAAGAGAGGCCAGACTCAGATAACTTGGAGTAAATGGATACCCTCGCCATGTTATAAAAGTACTTCCAACAGAGGGAAAAAAAAAAACCTCTGCTTACAGAGATTACATTTCAGATTATAAAGAAACCCTACATTTATCAGGAACCTAGGTAACACCAGCAATAAGCAATTATCTTCTCTTT
>NW_010545415.1:129445-133715 GCF_000687285.1 Phaethon lepturus
GACTGCAGTGCCAGAGCCTTTTAGATGCTTTGGCTTTTGTCATCTAGTGCTCACCAACTATCGGACCTGAGGTTCCCAGATGGTCTCAGCCCAAGTCCTTGGAGAGATCCAGGCCAGGAACTAAGCAGGGGAATCATGGCAGGACATAAACTCCTAGAATTTCAGGGGTTACAGTCACACAAAAATTTCCAGTGTCGTGGTTTAACCCCAACCAGCAACTAAGCACTATACAGCCGCTCGCTCGCTCACTCCTCCCACAATGGATGGGCGAGAGAATTGGAAGAGTAAAAGTGAGAAAACTCGTGGGTTGAGATAAAGACAGTTTAACAGGGAAAGCAAAAGCTGCACACACAGGCAAAGCAAAGCAAGGAATCCATTCACCACTTCCCATGGGCAGGCAGGTGTTCAGCCATCTCCAGGAAAGCAGGGCTCCCTCACATGTAGCGGGTACTTGGGAAGACAAACGCCATCACTCTGAACATTCCCCCCTTCCTTCTTCTTCCCCCAGCTTTATATGCTGAGCGTGATGCCATATGATACAGGATAGCCCTGTGGTCAGTCGGGGTCAGCTGTCCCGGCTGTGTCCCCTCCCAGCTCCCCGTGCACCCCCAGCCTCCTCGCTGGTGGGGTGGGGTGAGAGGCAGAAATGGCCTTGACTCTGTATAAGCACTGCCCAGCAATAACAAAAACATTCTTGTTTCCAGCACAAATCCAAAACCTAGCCCCATACTATGTACTGTGCAGAAAATTAACTCTACCCCAGCCAAAACCAGCACACAAAGAAACCAAAAAGAAGTTCCATTTGCTGTGACTTACTGGAATTTGTCTCCTGGGCAAAAAGCCTTACATAAAAAAAAAGTGTACTTTTCATATATGTTCTCCTGTAAGTGAGTTGTAGAGGGATCGGGGTAAAGGGCTCACAATCACAGAGTAACATGTACTAAGTACAACGTGCCTTATGTACATTCCAGTTTTAAAATACGTTAGTTTAAGAATCATAGTTTGCACACTTCATAAATGCATCTTTTATCCTACTGCAAATCACTTCCACATTCAATAGCCAACCAAGGGCACGGCATTGTCCCATCTCTTCATAAGTACAGTCCTTTCCCCTTTAGGAAAAGAGAAGTGGTTATGTGTCAGTCACATGGCTTCTCCCCTACAACCAAGTGATTTATTTCCTCCAGAAAAATGGAGCAGATAAGAAAGGATGATCTATTTCAATGTGCTCCAGCAAGCTGTTACAGCAGTGCCCCAAGTAGCACTGACCTGTACTTGGTCACACCAGGTTTGTTATTGCTGCCCTCAGAGATGAGCTACATCTCCACAAAGAGCATGCCTCGAGCATGGGAGGCACTCTGACACACAGCGTAGGAAGTACACCTGCTATTTCTGCCCATCTGCCGTGCAGGGAACAGGACCAACCAAGCCCCCCTGCGGAAGTAAATCTGGCATTGCAACCCAATGAGAAAAGCTTTTGGCCAGACATCCAGCAAGCATGGGAGGAACACCGCCTGCTCGCTTTCCAGCACCTGAGAATCAGTTGGAGAAGAGTCAAGGTGAATAATTTGAAAGTAGTCTCTGAATTAAATGGAAATAGCTCTACAAGAAGAGTTAAGATGACCAGAGATCTGAAGAGGCACCTAACATTTAAACACAGGATGTTTGCTTAGTTCTAAGAGTGAACCTAATCCATGTGTGAGTTGTCCCTGTAAATCTGCTCCCACTGCCATAAAAGATGACGTTCCACAGAAAAAAGCATTCACACATTAGATCTTTATCCCTTGAAAAGAGATATACATTTATATCTGAATTCAAGGAGACCAGGGAAAAGAAACTATTCTCTCACTTTTCTCAGCAATTCCTTCCATTACAATGATAGATGGGGTTTTTCCCCGCTTTTGTTTTACCCTATGAGAACTAATAGAAAGACTAAATTGAATGGAGCTGGTGGGAAGAGAAGTTGTGGCAATGTGATGGGCAGCTGCACGTGTCTTATCTCCAGACAGCTCAGCACAAATAACTTGATAGAAGCTGCTCACCATAGCATTGATATTCTGTCAAAATAAATAATATCTATGCCACAATAAGAAGTCAAAATCTTTTATGAATGAGACCTATCTATAAGACCCTGCACAGAGGCCCCCATGTAGTTATCTCTGCACAGAGATTTATGAGCACAGGTTTGACTATTGATTTACTGTAGCCTTTTGATCCCAGGCTGTGATCCCATTAGTTCTCACAAAGGAAGGGGACTCTCACAGCGAGGCCCCACTGCTGACTGCGTGTGGGTCTTCTAAGACTCTTCCCCTCTACATCCCAAGCGTATCGGGATGATACAATAGATGTCCATCCTACTCAAATTTTAGAATAGAAGTTCTTCCCCCAAAAATGTCCCTTTCCATACAAGAAATGTTTCTTGCTTATCGCTCTATCATGGTGTGCTGCAGAATAAAGCTGAACAGCTTTTATAAATTGGGTTCATATATCTCATGCCATATTTGGACAGAATTACTAGACAGGGGCATTACAACAGGCTAGGGTGAGGAAAGGGGAAAAGAATTCTAACTTGAACTACAAATGCTTATTTTGTGACACTCCATTTAGTTACTTGAAAAGTACATAGAGATCAAGCTGTGTTGAGAACTGGTGCATGGTTATCTGATTAGGAACATGGTTGTAACCCTTCCCATGCAAGCTGTACTGTGTAGTGACTACAAGTCATGCACAGACAACCTGGCTGAATCAATCAGCAGCAGCAAACAACAAATTCTAGCCAGAAAGTCACTGAAGTTCCCTTGTTCCTTCAAAAAGTTTAGACTTCTGGCTCCAAACTGACTTAGCATTTTTCAGAATACGGTTTTAAGAAGTTATTTGAAATCAATTCTACAACTGCATCCACTTACAAGACACTCAACAGCTTTCTGTGACAAGAATGACTTGACCTTGAGCAGCACATGTGTTATTTGTGACATTAGAACTGCAGAAGCATTTCTGTTTCGCTACAAGAAGGAAGCAGGTGTGATAGACAGCCATCCTTACATGCACCAGGTTTTGAGCTACCCAGCAAAACAGCCAGAAGTTGACCAAGTTCAGCTCATTGAATTTTACCTACTGCATTACAGATACTCAGATAATACTGGCTATCACAGTTTGTTCCACTTTCATTCTTCCACCTGTCATGTATTAGCCACAAGTCAGTTGTGAGACAATATATAGCTGGTACTTTATATACAGGAACACTTTCTTACCAAATGTAAATAGGCATAGCACTCTCATTTGTGAGACCTGCATGAATGCACACAAGCTGGAAATCTGGCCCATAGTCTCCAGTGCAATTGAAATACATGAGGGTGCTTTGAGATGAAAGGTGGTTTCTAGAGAAAATACAGCATTTGGTACATACTACCACAGAGCAAGCTCTAAACTAATGATGTGCATTACTTCCTGGGATTTAACAGCTCCTTAAACTCAGCTTCTTTTTAATGTCTATAGGTATTGTCTTGGCCAGACTAGGCACTTCGGAGCACTAGCGATGAAGCAGTGGTAATGAACTACAGAGCAGCAAACAGTCAGTGAGGTTGTATTTGAAAGTCTTACAGTTCTATCTACTGAAACACTATATCAAAAGAAATGGACTCTCTCTCTGTTCAGTGGGATTTGCCCATCATTTATTCTTTGCTTGTAAGCCATTAGTAAAATACCAATTGACCCATATTAATTTCTCTCTTTTTGATTTTTTTTTTTTAAAGAACAGTTTCTGTCTTTCTTCATCTCAGTCTAGCATCCCCCAGCCTTCCATGAATTCTTGAAAAGGAGTCTCTATCTAGAAAAAACTAAAACTGAAGGGGAAAAAAAAAGATGACATTATGAGATTGATTAGGCCAACGAGTTCCACAGAATTCTCACTGCCTGGGCAGACAGTAGAATTTCAGAGTGTCAACAACTCTGGGTCACCAAGATGGCTATAGAGGCCTGGAGTAGCTGAAGGTAAACAAACCATAGGTAAAACACATGAGAAATATTTGTTGGAAAGAAGATTGCATGGTGACCTATGGATTTAGAATCATTACGGTTGGAAAAGACCTTTAAGATCATCAAGTCCAACCATCAACGCAACACCACCGTGGCCACTAAACTATGTCCCAAAGTGCCCCATTTCTCTAAGTATCACTCAGAAAAACATGCCACAGGAATCAGCTGCAAATCTCCAGTCCAAGACTGGAGAACAAGGCATTTAAACATTAGTAAAAATAAGTTTCCTGTTGGA
>NW_010545415.1:133746-134751 GCF_000687285.1 Phaethon lepturus
CTGAGCTAGGAAAAGTGCACCCCCTCCTGTGCAAGTGGCTCCTTGCATCTTTCTGCCAACCCTGTTAATTGCCAGCTGAGAGCAGAGGCAACACAACTCTGGTGTGGGACGTACTTCAATTATTAGAGGCTGGGCTCCTCCGCGCTTCCTATTACCAAGGACTCGGCTTTTCTTGCTTTATTTCTTCCTAACTACCCTGTTCTAATTTATAGCTTTGCAGTAGCAACACTGTAGTTAAAACCGAAATGGCACTTCCACTCTAAACCTCTATTTTATTCCTTTCATTCAAGTTCATTACTTTAGTTACCATAAAAATGTGCTTTCTGGCAATCCCTTCCTCCTCCTCCCCCTCCACCCCAGCAAAAAATACCTGTCATTCCCCAAGGACACGGGATGGCTAATCCTGTGCTCTCTCCTTCATAACCTGTAGATTTGTCTTCAATGACAGCCTCTGGAAGTAAAAGCCCACAAGGATACTGCTGTAACGTTTGCCTAGGAAAGAATTTGAGTTTTCAGGGAATGTAAAGGAATGTGTATTTGCCCTGTGTACATGGTAGAAGGACAAAGGAGGGACTTTGGCCTCTGCCTTGGCAGAACTTCATTTCTCTCCTACTTTGAGATTTCTTAGATCCCCAAAGAACCTGTCTGCAAATTTTACAAGAGATATGCATCAGAAGTCAGTGTGTATGACAGTTACATTAGAAGTCACACAGTCAACAGTCTCATGCCATACTTACTGTGCAGGCTGCTCAGAGAGCAATAGGGTAGCTTTAGTCATGACACTATTACCCTAAACAGAAAGCAAAACAAGCCCACAAGTCTAAAACCCATGAGTTCATCAAGTCTGTTCATTTGATTAATGACCACTGAAGGAGAGAGACAAGGCAGAGCAAGCTTTGTACCTATAAAACCATGTGGTCCATCAAGAGACTTGTGGGAGCAACGAGCAAGGATTACTGAAACTTCACAAAGGATAATTCACAGAAATCACAGAAACACTAGGTT
>NW_010545416.1:0-30809 GCF_000687285.1 Phaethon lepturus
AGTGTTTCTGTGATTCTGTGATTCTGTAAATTATATAATTACAATGGACTTTCCACTTTTTTCTCTTTAAAGTGGCATCTTAGCTCCTAATGTATGTCATAGGAAGCTGCATATTTGGAATTGTGACACTCCCTAGGAAATTATTTTACTAATGACCAGATAGACTAAACTCAAATATATGTTATTCAAGAGGTTGTGTATTTATTTACCTTTTTGTTTTTAGTGATCAGTTTTATATAGATTAGTCTGATAGAGAGTACTCTCTATTTATTATCTTTAAGGACAAAATAAATGTTGGAAATAATACTTCAAAAGAAACCTGGCAAATGTTCAGCAGTTTTAGCTGTTAACGGAGAGCCTCTAGAAAGTCAAGCTACTTTGAGCTGTTGAAACTTTAAGTGGTGTTTTCAAGTATTTCTGGAAGTTTCTTGCACGGCATGGGTTTGGGCTGTTAGTGCTGTTTGGAAATGTTCTCATACACCCCTTTTACCCCCAAATTGGAACTTTAGTGCAACTAGGTAACAAAGTATAGAAGTAAAAAAGTTGGCATCCTGTTAGAGCAACTAGGAGGAAATGTTCTTGGAACACTTCTTGTGTCAAGATGCTGAGTGATGTAGTAACAGAGAAATGTTCTTGGCATCAGAAGATTTTTATAGGGACAATACTTGGGCAGCGTGTAGTATATAGCCCTTTGGAAAAGCATAAGATACTGCCCAAGAGATTACCTTGAATATTCATGCCAACTGCACAGATATTTGGAAATCTAACTGTCCAAAATGTGACACATCACCCTTACATCATGTATGGGTTACAGGCAAGCTGAAAAATGTGTTTATCACAGGGTAAGTGTAAAAAATCAGCCTGTGGCAATACAGAATACTCCGATAGCACATACGGAGGTGACAGCTGCTTTGATCAGGGTACCACCCTTTACCAAATGTGTGTAAAGAGGCAAATAGAATTTTTTAAGTCTACTTTTCAGTTTGTTCATAATGCTGTAGATCAAGACATTGATAATTAAGCATAGAATTAACAATTGGGATAAACTGCCAAATAGTAAGTATTACAACCTGTGTCAAATATCTAAAAATAACAAAATATATGCTTGTGTGTGTTAGCACACTGGGACACAGATGCATAGTATTCAAGGAGGGATTCTCAGCTAGATAGAAACCTGGAAAGTAGCAGTGTTAGGTTATTGCTTGATTCTTACCATACTGCTATATCATATTACTATGTATGTACCTGTATTACTGTATTTGTCAAATTAATGTTATCTTTACTGATCTACGCAAGTAATTGCTTAAAAAAATTCAAATAACTCTCCCAGTACCAATAGTTAGTTTTGTTTCTTTGTTACTCAGTTTCTCTGCATAAAACAACATTTTCTGTATCCATTAGTAAATTACTTTGCTGGGCAGGGCACTAACTTGAAAAATAGTGTTGCTGACTAGAGGAAAAAGAAATTATTTTAGCACTATCATGTAATTTTTTCTAACCTGTCACATTAAAACATGTCTGCAAAATGACAATTTGTTAAATGATCTGCTATATCCTACATGCTGGGTGGACTGCATTTATGTTTTGGTTCAAAAATTGCCATCTGTTATTATAAGCTTGTTATATATTCTTTGTTTTTAAAATACTAATAGGGCAAGCAGTATGTAATTCTTGAGCTAGCCAGCAGGAAATGTAAGGTATCTTCAATATTGGGTTTTTCATTAAGTATGCTTCTTGTATGAGTTTATGAGAAGAGCCATGCCCTGGTGCCAGAAAACAAACTAACGAAAAGCTATAGGCCCTGTAAACTAGACCTGTAGGGAAAAATTTCTTTCTGAGTCCAAATTTTATGATCAATTTGACCCAGCTAACATACAGATGGAAGTCCTGAGGTTTTTTAAAATATTTTAAATTTTTATTTTCCCCAAGTCAAATGCACAACAACAGAGAACAGGAAGGAAGAGAAGGAGTTATTTTTCTCCCTGGATGTACCAGGATCCCAGCATCCTCCTTTTCTGTCAGTCTGTCCCCCTAGAAACATTTCAAACATACATCTTAAAACTATTTGGCTTTCTTACCCAAAGATAAAAAGGGAGGAGAGCAGGAAATGCTATGTCACTGATGTGAAACATATTATTCGTAGAGTATTTGGATGAAATCCAATCTTGGGCATATAATTTTTACACTATGCTTTTCTGTTGCTTGAAAAATATCCGTATGTGCTAATGCATAAAATCTTCAGTGGCTCTATATATCATTTGCTAGAGACTACTTTAGGGGATTATTATTTTTAGACTAAATGAAGCTGAAACTTGTAGAGGAACCAGAAAGTTGTATACTCTGAATTTGGTACCAGAAGGCCAAGAATGATTCAAGACATTTCATTTTGGTATGGGTTAACATCCACATTTGGAGAAGTCTTGAGTCATTTGTGATGTCTTAATCATCATATTTAGCTTTGTTTTTAAACATGCCAGTCTCTAAAATATTACTAAGTTGTTCTTAGTCAATATTCAAGGATAAATAATAAACTTGTAAAGCTGGTTTTGAGTTTGTCAAACTCAGCGCTGTCTTTGTAGCACTTATGCTGAGGAAACTGATCTTCTGTATTTTATTTTTAAGGGAAATATATGCAGATGATGAATATTCTGAAACCAATTGCATTTGATGTGATCCACTTCATGTCCCAGCTCTTTGATTACTATCTGTATGCAGTCTATACATTTTTTGGCCGACATGACGCGGTAGGTAGAAACATTATTCATTTCCAAGTATCACTGTACACACAGAATGAGAATACTACTTAATATGTAATTCCCAGAAAAATTAGTGGCAACAGAATGGATTTCAGTGCAGGAGTAAGAAAAAGCTGATTAAATCAGCAGTAAGGGGAATAAGCACTGGGAACATAATTTTCACTGCGACATGAATGCTATTATGTTTTGAACAGATACTGTACTCTTTTTTTTTTTTTTTTTTCCCAGCAGTATTTTGAAAGGGAGAATAGACAACACGAAATACTTAAAAGTAGTGGTAGAAAGTGGGGAACAAAGGACCAGTCTGCAGAAGGAAGGTGGTTGGTTGAAGCCTATAGAGTATGCATTGATTTAATATTTTTATATGTGCTTCTCTAACTGAGATAAGAATAGCAAAAGGAAGAAGAGAAGGGGGGCATAAAAGTTAAGTAGTAATTCAGGTTTAAGAGGATTGAAATACACTTTTTCAGATCTAGTATTCTTCTGTCTAATTGCATTTATGAAAACAGTTTTTTTTCAGTGATCTTGTAGTTGAAATAAATACTGGTTGGCAATGTCTGTACATAACATAGATCAACTTTCAAAGAATTGTCTTAAAGCAATTATGTAAAGCTGCGTGTAAAAACAATTTTCTCCTCTCTTGGCCCCTAAATTACTCCACAAGTAATAATATTGTGGGGTTCCAAATTCATCATCATCTGTTGGCAAATTGTAATGGATTTTCAGATTCAACATACGATTCTAAATGGTTTTGAACTGTTCTCTTTGGCAGGACAAATGTATTTGCAATTTGTTTGTGTTTAGAAGATGGGTGTTTCTGTTTGAGTGGTTTTTGTTTTTGTTAAGATAATTGATTTCCATTGGCTTAGTGAGCTGCCCTGGTATTCACATTGTGTTGCATTTATTTTTATTTTTTTGTACCTCCCATTTTGTGTTTTTAAAGCCCATACCGAGTTCCTCACTCTCTACTTCTAACAGAGAACAGCACAGTGCTAGGCAGGTAAACATTATAGCAGACGGGTGGTAAAATTGTGATGTTTTTGTAGTGTGCCTAATTTTTGTTTTAACAGATGATTTTCCATGGGAAACATAATGCTTACAAAGGGTCTATGAATGTAATAAACCCTCTTGTAATGCTGCTTAAATGTCCTCACTCTCCATAGTGTTTACAAACCTTTAGAAAGTCGAGATGGGTGATGGTATGTGATTTAGACCACTGAGAGTTTTCCTGGTTTATTATTATTTACAAAATAGCATCAAATGGGATTCTTAAAAGTAGATTGGTAATATAACTTTCTCAAATGGTTGACATTCTTTGTGAATATTGTGCTTATGTTGTATGTGTGAGTTAGTACACACATAAGGAGAGTGATTAATTGTACAGAGTTCATTGCCAGTTCAGTGGAAACCAAGGATTTAAAATATACATGTTGGCTTCTATGTCCAGTCATGATGCGAAGTCATTGCTCTTTCCAGAACTCTTTACAATGATCATCCTATGTAGTCAATATTTGGCTTTTGTCACTGCCAAAAGTTGCACAGCATTGTAACCGGAATTGCTCTTTCAAAAGCTTTTTAATTTCTGGGATGCAAGTTAAGGCTGCCTTTCCCCCTGATCTCAAATTATGGAGCAACCTAATATGATATTAAAAGAAAATGCCTATATTTAATGTCTACTCACTAATGTGTAAGACTTTCATGAACATGCCATAGAATAGTCTTCCTTAGCAGAATAAATTTGAGGTGAGTTTAAATTTTTTTATAAGACATAATCATTTGTAAACCAATGGCCATTCTTACGGAAAACATTTTGTTTGTTTGTTTTTGTTAACTATAAGTGGTTATGTAGAATTGGTGATGAGTAAAATTATTTTATTTTATATTTATTTTATACAATTGTAGATTGTCTAATGCTCTGCTTACTAACCTTACTAGGTCATCAATTTGTGGAATTTAAATATCTACCATTCTGCAATTAGAAATAACAGAAACTTCCATGAAGAAAAGCAGTTATACTGATGAGTGATGTGTTCTATGTGAAGTCATGAGGTTCTGTCCTTGTGAGAATTCAGCTCAGATTTAAATTTTCATTGAATATTTAGGAGGATTGGGGCAGATGGACAACTTAAGTCAGAAATGTTAGATGCAGTACATGCAGACTTAAATTACACCATATTGTATTTCAGTGCACTGACAGGAAGTCTAATAATTCAGTGTACAACGGTTCTCTAAATATTGTTCAGTAAATTGCTTTTTGGTGTGAATCACATACCAGAACTGTATTCAAATACTTCCAGATCCTTAACATAGATGTGTGTTTCTTAGCTGTCCCATTTCCACTTCCTTTGTTGTGTTAGCTTTTTTTGTGTTCTTTTAATTAAAAGTAGAAGATAAGTAGCTACAATAATTATGTGTGTTGACTCACTCACTCAGCTGGTATAATGCATTGCATTTACCAGGAAATCAGTGTAGCTATATTGATTTATTGTTCGGTTCCCAGCTGAACATCTGCCCCATAATAATACTTCTGAGCCATGAACATGAAGATGGCACATTTCTCAGATCTTCATAAGCATTAAGTAATAATGACTGTATTATAAAGATCAATGGATATAATTTTACATAGGCAAGTTAGATATTTAATAAGGAATTACAAGAAATTTTATAGCTTGAGAGAGAAGTCAAGAGCACTTGGCTTGGGTGTGGTGTGCATGTAAGTCTCAGTGGGGGCGTGGTGGCGCACCATTCTGGGCTGGTCTCCCAAAAGGGGGAATCTAGAGTCCCACGCCCATATACAGTGTTATAACAGTAAAGGATACTGGTTGTTTCTTGGTACGAATGGTAAGCTGTCATCTTCATGAAAGGTACTCAGGTCATTCTTCACACCAGTGCTGTGTTCGTTTATTTTCTTTTCTTTTTGTATGGTTGTGATTATGTACTAAAACTTGAATGTAGGTAAATTGTAGCTAGTGTTTACAAATTGAAGTTTTGCTGTATTGCTGTAAAGTTTAAACCAATGGGGTTTCCTTTCCCAACTTAAATAGAATGTATTTCTTCCAGTTTGAATCAACAGGACTGGGCCTCAGTAGCAGCAGATTACGCACCACACTGAACAGAATCCAGGAGAGTCTAATTGATCTGGTAAGTACCTGGATTTTGTTAATGCTCAGTGGAATAGAGGTCTGTGTAGGAAATTTAGGAATTGCAGTTCATTGTGGCTTTCTGATTTTTATCTTTCTTCATATTCAGTGTCTATAATGACAAAGTCTTAGTTTCATGGCATATCATGATGTATATTTCATTATTGTATGAAATCACTTGTTTCTGATATACAGCAAAAGAAGTTTAATAGGTTTTGCTAGATGCTACAACAAAATATTGTATTTAAATCTTGTAATAGAATTCATGTAATAGACACAGACATTCTGGTATTATCCTTATTAAATGAGATGTTTTATGAAAAAAACCCAACAAAACAACACAACAGATGGCTCATTTTTCTTCAGTAAAAGAATAGCAAAACAGTAAGCCATCCTGAAGATCATTTACCTTACAAGATTAATAGAAGTAGTATACAAGTCCTTGGTTAAGTTATTTCTGAATTGTGGGGAACTTTCACTGATGTATTTTATGGATTATATTCCATCAGCCACTTCATGAGTTATTTTCAAAATGTGAAAAGTATGGTGCTCGTGTCACATTGGTAGTAGATTACTGTCCTTCACATCACATTACAAAGGGTAAACAGGAAATTTCAGGTAGGTTTTGTGGGTTCAAGCGAGCAGCAGAGTTTATAAAGAAATATTGCTGAGCGCTATACAAAAATGGAAATTTGAAGTTCTCTTTTTCTACCTAAATATAAAACCCTTGAAACATTATGGAGAAATTTTCTAAGAGTGTCATAAATGGCTTGTATAGTAATTAATACTGTGGATGCTGCAGAAAGGATTTATTTTCTAAAGCTTCTGCCTTAGAAGGAAGTAGAAGACAGATGCTCTACCCTGCCTTTCAGAAGGATTTGGTATTCCACAGAATTGTACTTTATGCCTTTTTAATTCCTTGAATTTAATTCAGTATTCAAGAATTCCTAGACTGTTCTTTCAGAGAAGCTTCTTAAAGGGTTTTGGAGCCATTTCTTACAGAGTCAGTAGAGGGAGCATAAGATAACTAATAACCCCAGGCCTCTATAAAACAGAAAAAGGCTAGTTATATTGATATTCATCTCTAAGGCAGTGTATTCAGAAAGAAAAATGAATTTTAGGAAGGTCTTGCAAATGAATCAGTTAAAGATTGTGGAAAAATGGCAAGTTATGGAACGAATTTTTTAAAATTCCTCTGTAGTCATAGTTCCCAACAGTGCTTTACAGCCTTGAATTTTTTATCAGTCAAAATAATTAAAAAAAAAAAAAAAATTATAGGAGTACATTGGAAAAATAACAGCACTTCTTTTTCTTCTTCAGTCATTTAACAATGCTGTTACAGGTAATGTTAGTGTCAATTGAAATTAGTAGCTATGTTTCCAGTAAGATGTGAAAGGAGGAAGAGATCTTAGCTAACTGCTATTAACTGAAAGGCATTCCATGAAGTTAATTAATATTTTATGAACTTTTGTTGGTCTTATGCTGTAAATAGGAATTTTTCACTTCTTGATTCACGAGGAAGAAAAAGTCTTCTGGATATTTTTATTGTTTGCTTATTTTTAAGACTTTATGAAAGTCAAGATTAATCTTTACTGTGTCATAAAATGGGTATTTCACATGATTGTGTGATCTGTTCTGAGCTTTTCTCAAAATTCTCCTCTCTTATCTTAGAGGATTGTAAATTGCTTTCTGAAAATATTCATGTTTGTGTTGTGGGGTTCAGTGTCATGGCCTGTTGGGAATTTTGTGTTTCTGCTTTGTCTTCGATTCATGGTAACTTTATTAAGGGCTGTAATTTCTGTCTCATTTCAATTGCTGATGGCAGCATCTTTCAGTATTTTATTTTCATAGTCTGAATCTGATAGCTCCGAATCTGTGACTAAGGCTCTGCCAGAACTGCATGTAGATCAGAATAATTCCTCTTACCAGTCAGTGCCTATGGAGGTTGAGCTCTATGATCTATGTCAAGACTTTAGTAATTTTGATTGGATCATTCTTAGCTTTCCGCTTGGGAGTTTGTTCATTCCTTTTTTGAGATACTGAGTGGATGAAGGCCTAGTTACTCTATATTTATTGTCAGGACTTAGAGGAATAATTGGAGGGTTTAGAGGCTATCTCCCCCTGCTTTTTGTAGACTTTCTGTAGTCTCTGTTTGGGATTGAATTAATACTATCTAGTTTATATCAGATACCTTTTTAGGATAGTACTGTTATTATTGTTCAGCTGCATTTTAAGCTTCCTTTGTGAAGGAAGAAGCAAAGTGGAAGGGGGGTTCCACTTCTGGCAAGGCAAAGCTGAGCTGGCCTTAATGTTCTTTCTTGAATCTTTGTAGCATCTTCAGTATGAAGAGTATGGAGGTCAATTGGAAGCATTCCCTGTCACTCTATTCTAAGTTTATACTTCCCTACAGTGCAAGAAGTGTCTGGCCTTTTTATATATACTGTACTTAGTATACTTAGAGTATACTAACCGTACTTGAGAAATAAGTACTACCCTGCTTTTCATCTGGACCACCAAGAGACAAGAGTTGGGTTTCTGACTCGTAGCCACTGAGCAAAAGGGCTGCAGCAATTAAAGTGCTTCCTCTCCTCTGCATCCCTCCTCATGCATCAGATACAATCTTCTTCTGCTGGAGGGTCCTTGTCCCCTCTCAGCTGTACTCAGCTATAGCTGAATCACTTCTGCACTGTTGCATGATCTAATATTTCATAGCAAAGCCAACTGTACTTTAGAAACTGCAGCGAGTCCACCTGTAGTTTAGATTAATGTTTTAGACTGTGAACAGGAAATAGCTGAGATACGAACATGTGTTCAGTTATCTTATCTTCACCACACGGCAATAATGTGACACCTCAGCTGTGATACGTGTGTTTCACTGCCTGTATGCTGCTCCTACACTGATTTAATAATAAACGTTATAGCAAACAAAAAACCCCAAACAATAACCACCAAAAAACTTCACAACTTCAGTTGGAACTAGAAGTGCCCCTTCTCCTCATATTTATGATACAAAAACATGTTTGTAATTTTAATGTTTTGTATGATGTAATCAAAATGACAATTGTGAAGGGTCTTAACTCTTTACAAGACTGAGCAAGCATGTTCTTTAGACACTACTACTTTAAATATGCTTCCTATTTCAGATTGTTATAAATATACCAGTAACGACGTTTTGTCCAGTTATGGCTTTTGTTAATCTCTGCACTGCTGTTGATACAGATTTAAGTATGATCTGAAATTTCTTTTGATATATAAATGAAATTGGTTTAGTTAAAAGTAAATATAAAGGGGCCTACTGATTAGTGAAACTGTCTTTATTTGCTTTCTTATAATAAAGTTGTGTGGAAGTGTGCTGGGAGCTTACAGTGATTGAGTAACCAGTTTTCTGTCTAAGGTTCTTGTCTTTGTCTTAAGAAAATACTTGTAGGCTAACGCAGAAGTATAAAAAACACAAGCACTTTGAGTATTTGCTTTTAAAGTAAATTAGGGTGCAGTTTCATTTCTGAGAGGTAAGAGAACAATATGACTTCCAGAAATTTGGCTACATTGTACTGAACTTCATATGTGTACCTGAACTTCATATTCAAGCCTTTCCACACAGCTAGTACAAAATAGCTTCAGTACAGATTTCTGCTGTGCAGCAGCTTCAGAGATAATAATTTGCATCCTCCAGAAATAGCTCTCTACAAGCTGTGTTTCATTCATACCAGCAGGATGTATTAAAAGGGAAAAACAGAAAGAGTGAAAAGGGGAGGAAGAAGTGCTGTTGTTTCAGCCTCACTGTAATGTTAAGCTGCAGTTTTGATTAGGCTAAATACATGGAAATAAGTTTCTGAGCTGCCTGCATCTCCTCACTGACAGTTTCCCTGAGCGGGGTATGTAGAGATACCTACACATATTTGTTCCTTGTGTTTGTCATTTCTAACAGGAATGTGTTTTTGCAACAGTATTGATGGTCATATTAGTGGAAAGAAACTGTCACAGCACAGTTACGCGTTACGTAGTGTGGACATGCACCCTGTTACGTCCTGGTTCTGCATACCAGTGGCAAGCTCTGGAGCGTCCAGGCTGTGGAAGTTGTTACTTGACATGGCAGTGCCTAGCACAGGATGCTGCTCCTAAAAGGCACAGCTAAGCTCCTCACTGAAATGGTAGCTGTGAGCTATGATTCTTGGTGAGGTTTTGTTTGTCTGAAGGTAATTTCTGCAACCTTTACAATCGTTGCTTCGTCTCCTGCTCCTTCAAAGAAAAAAAAAAAAAGGCTGAATAAAAAAAAAAAGACAATTTGTTGGTTTTTTTCTTCCTCTCTTGGCAAGATTTGTACAACATACATAATGACAGTGTTTAAGGTGTGTGAATTGCTTGTCAAGGGAAGAGAACTCTGTGTATGCCAAAGAAAGTTCTGACGTGACAAGCACTTTGAAGTATGGTAGAACTTCTGCAGCTGTTTTGCTTCCTCACATTATTCATTTAGAACCTTCATACTTTTTTTGTTTGTTTGACTGTATTACCCAAGTAGACTGGAATGATATACTGAAATTTTCTAGCTTATTCCTTTGAATACATTTTCTGGGGTTTGACAATCGTTTTGTCTCCTTTGGGCAGTCACTGAGCCATCTCATTTTAGTCATTTCAGACTCTTTTTGCTGGGCACCCAAAACTTGGGCTGATTCCTTGTCCCAGAGGAGTGCAGGTGTCTGCAGAGTCACAGCTGAGCACCTGGGAACTGGCAGCAGCTCCTTCTGATAAGAACCTCCTTCGGATAAGAAAAATGCTGCAGTAAAAATGTATGTGACTGGACCGAATTGGCTGCCTTGTTTTTCTAAGATAGTGGTTCAGCTTCCCAAGGGTGTGGCAGTGGGCATGCTTTACTGTGGGGGCTCATTTGATATTTATTTCTTAAAGCATAGTTAATGACTCATTTTCTCAGTTGTCTATCAGAACACAATGATTCCTGATAGAGGCCTTGTTGCATTAGGTTAGACAAGATAGTAAATAAACCTGCTAACTGTTGGTAATTTTTTATGCAAAAAGTCCGCCATTTAGTTTTGAACACGAAGAAGTAAATGAAACACAAAAATCCCAGAAGTTTCTACTCAAGTTTTATTAAGGTCTGCTACCAAAGTCAGTGGGATTGACCCAACTGAGGTTTGGGACATGCTTGTTTTGTGGCAAAGAGCATGGAGGATCCACGCTTTTGAAATGGGAAACCTCATGCCCACCAACAAGCTGATCAACTCAGCGCTGGGGCCGATGCGTAGTGCGTGCAGTGTAAGTGTTGGCAAGCTTGGGGACAGCTTGCATGGGACTTCATAATCCTGTAAAAGTATCGATGGCAGAGGATTGTAAATAAATAGAAAATGAATAGCAGTGTTTCTAAAGAGGGTTTGCTGTTTGGTTTTTAATGATCTGCTCTCTTGAAGTCTGTTGAGTGGTGATCATGATAGTAGGTTACATTGTTTACATCTGATTTAGTATCCTAAGGGCTGGGTCAAGATTACCCACTTTGTAAGCTTTGTGCCCATCAGCACAAAAATACTAATCTTTCAATTTAAGACATAGTAGGAATCTTGAAAAGTACCATTTTTTAAACCTTAGCACATTTACAACATATTCAAAAAGCACTGTTACCCTTGAATGCAATGTGCTTTTACAGTTGGCTTTACTGGTCATTTTCAGCATCAAGTCTTAAAACTATTGGGATGTAGAAGTTTGAGGAGGAGGGGAAAAAACCTGACTTGTTCCTTTCGGTACATTTCTTCTAATAAAAAAATCTTGTATAATAGGCAATTACTTGAAGTTAGCTGAGCTATTTTCAGACAGTCTTGGAATACAAAAAGGGGTTATGCTTTCTTTGATCAGTGTTCATTTTCTTGTACTCTATGCTCATGGTATTACAGAAACTATCAATTACAGTTTCATAAACAGAGATGATGGAGCTAGCCTGTCATCTGGAGACAGTCTGCTTTTCTTTCTTCATCAGTGCACATCAAGTTCTTGGTAACAATGTCAATACATCAGAGCTGCTAGCTGCTGTAGACTGTTTGACTGCTAGAATCTTTTCAGATAGTCTGATTTTTTCCATGCCTTTCAAACTCCTCCTCCTCTTAAGATTGGCATAATTTTGCTCACTTTCAGTTTTATGGGACTTTACCTGTTCTCCATGGGTACTCAAAGGGAATCTCTGATGACAGAGACAGTCTTGAAGATTTTCTTAAATTATTGGAAGGGTTAACTTTAACAAGTCCAGTCCATTGCAAAACATCTGATTTCTTTAAATAGTCTGCAGCCTTTTTTCCTCTTCCAGCCTGAATGTTTTGCCCCTTTATTGCTGCTTTCAGTCATCTGATCACTTCTGTTAATGAAGGCTGGTGGAAAAAACACATGCATCACTGAAGCCGTTTCAGAATGATCTTGTGCTTTTCTTGGGGATTGGCACACCAGCTGTTTCCTTGGGCTTCCTTTTTACTGTCCACATGCTTTTGCAATATCTGCTTTTTAGAACAAGTCATGAGAATTAAATACTCAGACTGTGTTTGGCCAGTATAGTTGAACCAGAGTTTGACTCCCTGATTGAACCCAAACGTATCTTTGACTTAGCCAGTTGTCTGATGTACATTTTGTATCTTCAGGTGCAACACAATTTCGGCATTTAAAAGGTTCACAAGATATTTACCTTCATGGGAAGCAGGCAGGTAGAAAAAAAAACGTTTCAAATGTATTTCAATACTGAAGTGACAGGAAACTTTGACTTGAGATAAATATAAATTTAAGTCTTTATAATATTTGTTGTTTATATATTTTATGATTAATGTTTGAAAGAAACAAAGATGCTTAAATCTTTACCACTGATACTTTTCCCTAACAATAGAAAGTTGGTTTGTGGACTGTAGCTTTGTTCTTTTATCATGTGTAAACATTTCAAAGCTGCTCATTTTTTTGTTTGGTATAGTTTTTTTTTGAGAATGACATGAAAAAGAAAAAGAGAAGGCAGATTTTTAAAGAATTCACTGTTATGCCTAGATGATTAGATGTTGTTGCCTACGTGCACTATATTTGTGGATGAGCTAGAGCTTCAGAGCTGCCTGAAAGAGGTTACATGAGTTTTAGCAAACATCCAGGCCTTTTGGCTTGTTTTTCCATTCTGATAGACTTAGCAGAATGCAAACTTCACTATATTGTGAAATGTCTGGCCACTTTAATTGCAAATTTATCTGGCTGAATGTAACAGGGATCAGAGCAAAGAAAATTCATGTTTCAGAAAAATGTAGTGATGTGGCTAACTTTTATAATCATTCCCATGCTCAGTGCAACTGTATCTGATAGCATCTACCATAAGCTTCTTTTAGAAGTTTTATCTTCTGCTCATTGATCTATTTCTGTGAGATATTTCAGTGCTACAGATGTTGTGTTTATGGTATGGCTCAGTCAACAGTCTTTGTTTTTAATGTCAGAATTTCTGTAGGGATCCTTCAAGGCTCCCTGCTTTATCCGCTTTCTGCTCCTGTAACCTACTACAGAATCTTTTTTAGAAGTCTGAAGATACTTTCGTTACCCTTGATAGCAAAAACTCCGCTTTCCCAGCCTGCACTTTGTTCCATCTGCTGTAGCCTGTATTTATGTTTGTGTTTGGCATCTTCAGGAGATGTGGAACTGAAAGAGCCCTTCTGATTTAGCAAATCCAGCTCTCTGTTGCCTTGGGCTGTCACATCACAGGAGGCAATTGTCAACTAAAATCCAAGGTAGTTAAAGTGGCACTTTTGATTTTCTTGTTCCTCCACACCTCAAACCATTTTTAACAGCTTGGGCACTATTATCTTCCTGCTTGTCTTATAGTCTTAATGTCACTTTTGGCTTGGCTTTCATCCAAGCAGTAAACACATTTTGATGCTGCTTTGTCTATAGCAACAAAGTTTTGATCTTTTTTCACTTAAATTCTCACCATGTCTTTACACATTTTGATATAATCAGTTTTTGCCTGCCATGCCTTTAATTGCTGCAGTATAACCACAACGGATCAGTCAGATGTTTTGCTCCCAGAATAAAATGATTTTCCCCTTTTCACTTGACCATCTGTGCAGTGCCTTTTCTCTTGGCTTTTCAAGATCTACAGTGCATATTCTTTGTTGTCTCAATCCTGATATTTAGAATGAGTTAGACAGTTAGACCACCACTTAGGTCCATCAGCATTTCTAGTGCTTACTGCTATCCTTTTCTTCTTAGGCAAAACTGTCTGAAAAACCCGTACATAGCAATTATTCCATCTCATGTCACTTCTCACAGTTGTTCTCTGCTGTGAAGCCTAGAAGAAACTTCTAGTGACTGTTGTGGTCAGTTAAATTCTATTTTCTTCCTTCTGCTCCTGATTCTTTAGTTGCTTCACTGCATTTTCTTCTCAATTTGTTTCTATCTCCAGTTGGGAAAAAAAAACAAAACATTGAACTGCAAAGCTGCTTTGTTTATTATCATGTTTTTGGCTTCATCTTTGTCCAGTTTTACAGCAGTTTACAAAGTATGCTAATTTATTCCAACCATAAATGTTATGGGGCATTATTGTTATCATATTGATTGTGTGTTCATACATTGCTTTACAGCAGACGCGTTGTACACATGATCTTGCATTTGAAGAAATTATTTTTGCCACTAGTTTGTCACTGTGTTAATTGTCCAAATTTATTTTAATTCCATACAAACAGGCTGATTTCTTGTAGCACGCGTCTGGCCATAGTTTCTATCCCACGGTTGTGGAAGGCTCTTATTTAAGAAGTCAGTGCCATAGCATGCCTACTTTCTTTCACCTGCTTTGGGTTCTATATTACCTTTGCTTTGTGGCATTACTCATACCTTTATAGCCTCTGTGTAAGCAGTAAGCATGGTATGAGTAATTAATCTAAAGCCAGAACTAGGTTTATGTTTTCATGTCCTGATAAGGTTTTGGCAAATAGCTAAGTTTCAGAGGGTGTCCATTTATATACCTTCTTAGACCAATATGATATCTCTGGGAATTTCTTTCTTCTGTGATTTCTCCTCTAGCTGTAACTTGTGCTTACGTTCCTCAAATGTAAAGGTGTTTTTTTTCCCCCTTCCCCCTCAATCCCTTCCCCGCTTCTCTCCTCTACCTTTTCCTGACACCCCCACACATGTCTCCCCTCCACCCCGCCTTTTTAAATTTTTGAACAGGGCACTTGTGTAACCTGTTTCCTATTACAGATTCTTTTCCTGTGCTGTGAATAGTTCCTTGCTTTCTACAGTCGAGACGTCTGCAGGATAGAAGTTTTCATGGAATGATAAGTTGTTTAGAAATTTTTCACAATGAGGGTGAAAACAGGTGAAAAACTGGCACAGGTTGCCCAGAGATGGGTAGATGACCCATCCCTGGAAACATTAAGGGTCAGGTGGGACAGGGCTCTGAGCAACCTGATCTAGTTGCAGATGTCCCTGCTCGTTGTAGAGAGGTTGGGCTAGATGACCTCTAAAGGTGCCTTCCAACCCAATTTTTCTATGATTTTATGATTTGTATTTTACCTAAGTTAGCTGCAGCTCACATAAGGAATAAAGCCCATGCATAGTTAGTATTTCTTTGATTTGTCTCCTTATTTGGTTGCTGTCAGATTGAAGAAACTATCGCCAAGGGTGAGAAGTCAGTCTCCCAGTAGGCAGCTGGGCGTTAAGGTATAGAAAGGAGTTTGTTCTCTGTCTTGGTTTGTTGGGGTTTTTTTCCCCCCCGAGATAGATAGTGGTCTACATGATGTGATTTTTTTTTTTTTTCTTTTTTCCACCTGTTTGATCACCACACTGTTCAAATAGAAAACTCTAGGGTTGTCAGGCTTGATTTAAATTGCATCTTAGAATGAGAAACATTCCTTCATCTTATCTGTCATCTGAAACTGCTCAGCCATTCTTGCTGTTTTCATTGTTTTTCAGTTGTTTAATTCTTTGTTTTAGGAGGTCTCTGCTGATCCCACAGGAACTCTCACAGCTTCTGAAGAGAGAAAGGAGAAGGTGCCAAGCCCACACCTCAGTCATCTTGTAGTTTTGACATCTGGCAGTTCGCTGTATGGTTTGGCAGAGAGAGTGGTGGCCACGGAATCCTTGTAGGTTATTTATTGTATACTGCATTTTGTGGTCACTGGAAGCTATAGAATGTTGAAGAGATTGTGATTACAAGCCAAAATGTTCTTGAGAGGTCAAAAATTCCTACTTCTGAATGTGATTTTAAATATAACTGGTAGAGGTAATTTCTTAACTAAAGGCAGTGGGACCTAACCGTCTGGTCTCACTACCTGCAAGCACATGCACTGAAATTTTACTGCAGCTGGTCCAGTAATTTGTGATGGTACAGAGCCAAATCTTAACAGGAACAATGTTTAATTTTAAAGAGGCTAATGGGAGTATTTAATCTGTATGGTTCATTTAAGCCTTATATTAAGTACTCAAATGCTGATGGTGAGGCTCAAAACTGCTTAGTTCATGTTGCTTTGGCTTGGGTTGCAGTGTTCTTTGCAATGAGTGGAAGTTTCCCTGTGAAGAAGAGATCATATGAGCAAATAACACCAAACTCGTACAAAGTGATCAGAATAATACTAAGAGTCAGATGGGAACTTTTTTTTCCACCACACAAGATGATGCTTAAAAATTAGAAGTTAATTTTTAAAATGTATTTTCAAAGGAGCTTATTTTCTTTTGTATTCATTTATACTTAGTTAGAAATGTATTTCTTTCTTATGTTGAGAAAGAATCTGATCTCATATTCTGTCTTTTAAAGATTCACTACTATGTAAGGAATTAGGAATGTTATTTTGAAATTCTGACATGGATTTCAGACTGGCAGAATTCTGACTGCCCTGCAGTATGGAAATTATGGGACACTTGTCAGCTGACTTTACTAGACTTTGGATCAGACTTTTACAGTATATCCTGAGTAAAATAGAAATATGATTGTTGATATTCAAGCCTTAGTCTCTCTATTCCAGCCTTTTCTTGTTTGCAATCATATTTTAAAATTGTCAGAATTGAGAATACTTGTTGATATTCTGGCATGAAACTGGTATGGTTCTTCTCAGGTTTAAATTTTCCAAGGTTACATTAACATTATTGCTAAATATGTCAGCTGTAGTGTAAAAGTTGTACAGAGACATGCCAAACATTGCATTTAGTTCATGGAAAACTTTCCTTGCTTTCAAAGGGTATTTCTGGCTGAACAGTTTGAGTTTCTTCAGCCTCATCTTGATGCAGTGATGCCACCTGCCAAGAAGCCTTTTCTCCAGCAGTTCTATTCTCAGGTCAGAATTGTGTAGTTCACAGCTGATTTTTAAACGGAAGATTTGAAACTTGTACAATATGTTGCATATACTTGTATATCGTAGCTATATATATTGCTCTTATTAGTCAGAAATTTACTGAATTGAATTTTATTTATATTCTGTTTCAGACAGTGTCAACTGCCAGTGAACTACGTAAACCAGTTTATTGGATTGTAGCTGCTAAGGCCATTGACTATGAACAAATGCTGCTTCTCATGGCTAATGTGAAATGGGATGTGAAGGAAATCATGTCACAACACAATATATATGTAGATGCTCTTTTAAAGGTGAATACTTTCTGGGAAATGGTGTGCTAGAGTTTTATACAATAATTAAATTACTGTAATACTTCACTAAAACTGTTAAAGTAGCATGATTAGAGCAATGCAGCATCCTGACAAATGGTAAGTTATTATGAAGAAGTCTGTCCAGAATTTTCATTGTTCTTGCTGCTAGCAGATTATTTTCAGTGCTGATTTTTTAACTACATTGTGGGTGAAAGTGACCACAAAAGTTTAATGAGTTTCATGTCTAAGTCTTGAGTGGTAGGTAAATGTGTAGTAAACAGAGTAACACTGAAGAAAATCCAGTGGCCTGAGATTGTGGGGTCTTTAACAGTGACTATTTGCTGTTCTGCATAATTTTATCGGTTGTGTTTGAGATGTATCATAGAGGTTATAGGTCAAACCAACACTGATAACGATCATGCACTATCAGAAGTTGCTATATTTAGGAATTCGCATTTGAGAAGGAAGGTAGGAGGGAAGTTATTCACCCAACTTCTTAATTGCTTTCAGTAGAAGTGGTTATACAGTTGCTGTGTCTTATGGCATACAGAACCAGTTCTTGGGAGAATTCCTCTCTCATACTTTTAGATGTGCCTAAATGTTGTTTCTGAAAGTCTTTAGAAGAACGTTCTGGCAGTGGTAGAGTTATACTAATTCTTACAGAGAAACTGAAAATTTTATTTTAAAGATACCTGGAGTATGTCTCAGAGAAAAAGTTATGCATCTATGTTGAATAACAGTTTTGATTACACCTTTATAGCTGTTCTCTGCTTAAAAAAAAAAAATCAAGGCAGAGAAGGGAAAATCTGATAGAGGATGTATCATTGCACTGAATTTGACTGAATCTTTGTGATTACCCTCCTTTATGCTGCCACAGGTTTTTGAAACCAGTTTGTACTTAACAATATTTGGTCTCTGCTGTAGAACTTTTTCCTTTTGTGAGTGTGCAACTGCTGATGAATTTGCTTCAGGACAATCAAAGCTAATACCATTTAAAACCATTTCTGGTCTTCATATTATATAGCTACAGAAGCTTTTAGATTACTGCTAAGCAATTAGTGATTTGCTGTGTAACCAGGGACTCTGGGAGTGTCAGATGTAAGCACAATGTTTAGTGTAATAGCCAACTACTTTTAGCCATGTGCACACACATGCAAAATTCTATACTCAAGTCATAGTATGTGTGGAAGCAGATAAATTGGAGAAAGAGGATTGTTCACGAAATTCATTAACACAGAATGTTAGGCATCATCAGAAGAGTTGTATGCTGATTAAAGCATGACATTGTGGTACACTGCTTCCTCTTCCCAAATTCACTTTTCAGAAAACTTGTGATAAACACCATTATTTGGTCAGATACTAGGTTAAGTCGATTACTGAGATTCCCTGCTGATTTTCTTCACTTACTGAATTTTTGACGGGGGGAGAAAAAAAGGGAAAAAAATAAACCCAACCTAGGTTAACGGCCTTGGAGCACTGCATACAGAACTCTCGTGAAAGAGTAAGTAGATCATGAAGGTCTTGCTTTTAGTTAAGTATTTCTATAATGTCTATTTTATGAAATTAAAAGTTCTAATTTTGTAGTGCACGGGTGATGTGCTGTCTTCCACTTCGTTGGACAAGGATGGTCTTAATAGGTTGCAGTACAAACTGCTTTTGCTGGTTACACAGAGCAGTTCATTATCAGTCTGCTTTATATTTAAGTCATTTGATACTTTTTAAAAATTATAGAGGCATTAGTCACTGGCAGCAGACTTCCATTTCACCTTTTGTAGGTCACAGAATCATTGTAGCAGTAATCACATTTAGTTATGACTAGTTTATCACTCATAGTAACAGCTCAAATCCATCCAGGCCATTGATGTTTTGGGTGGAAACAGATGCCCTCCCTCAACCCAAATTGTTTCAAGTGTTGCAGTATGCTCCTAAATGTTAGATTTGAACTCCTTTCAGTGGTTGCTCTCAGCTCCTTTTAAAGCACTGGGGAACTATCTAATGCGACAGGCTGATCGGGTGGGTATTTAGAGGGGTAAAGAGATCATCACTGGATTATCTTCAGTGGCTGTATATTGACTTTTAAAAAGTTAAATATGCGTTTAGGGAGTGAGGCAATGAAAACGGCATTTGGAGGAATAACTAGTTAATATTCAGAGGTGTGAGTTTCACAGAGAAACACCTCTGGGGAATGGAGCAGTATTTCCTTTTTTAAAAAAATTACTGGGGTAAAGTTGTGAATGATATACTAGAAAGTGGCATGTTTTTCTACTTTACACATTAAGCTTGTCTCTACAGTCTGCCTATTAAGCTTCTCTGCTTTGCTCTTATTTTTCTGTATTCGCTTTCATGTGCATTTCTAATTCATTGTTATTACTAGGGATGTATAGAGTATGATCCCTTTTATGCTAAAGGAATAATGATCTTTCATGTTTCATCAGGAATTTGAACAATTTAACAGAAGGTTGAATGAGGTGTCTAAGAGAGTCCGTATTCCACTGCCAGTCTCCAACATCCTTTGGGAGCACTGCATACGCTTGGCCAATAGAACTCTTGTGGAAGGGTAAGTAGTTCATGAAAGTTTTGCTTTTAGGTAAATATGTCTATAATAATAATGTCTATTTTATTAAATCAAAAGTTCTCATTTTGTAATGCACTGCTAAGCCCCTGCACTTTTGGGGAGCCTAAAAATATCAAGGCTTAACGTAGTCCTTAGCAGTTGTTTCACAAAGTATGGTATAGCTTTAAGCCTAAAGGGCTTGTACCAAGATATTGCTGAAGACTGACATTGTCTGAGTGTTTTGTTGAAACATTTGAAACAACGTAGTTCTCTTTCAAAGAAACTTCTATCTGAAAATTATCATTTTCCTGACAGAGCAGAGAAGAAAGATGAAGTGTGATTGTCAGCATCTCTGTGGTGATGCCATTTGTCTTAGCCAGGAAGAAAGATGGAGTTGTCAACCCTAGCAGTTATCTTAGAGTAGCCATGGAGCAGGATTTTTCCAAATTCATCAGGAACAGAGAGGTGTCTTAGTTGGCTTGGTAAATAGATGCTCAAGCACCTTAGTCAGGAACTGCTACACCTTGATCATCCCTCCCTCTTAATCAGTGTCCCAGTCTTTTCAGAGTCAATATTGTAGCCTGAGTATGGTAGTCTTTTCATCTACTGCATTTATTTTTGTGTTCTTGTCCCCTTGCTACATATGTCACGCCGCCTTCTGCATCAGAGAATATGTGCTGCCTTCCATTCTTCCATTCCTTCTTTCTACATACATTTCCATATTTCTTTCCTGGTTATCTTTACCCTATGCACTCCCTACTACCTACTTTACTTCTTTCTATCCCACTCTCCTGCTGTCTGCTCTAATTTAGGACCTCAACAACATCCTTCTTTTCCAAGTGTTAGCTGTCCATTAAGGAACATCAGCTTCCACCAAGCCATCATTTTTAAACACATGCCCCTTTCTTTTCATCTTATCATTTTGCAGTCTCTTGAGAGATCAGTTTCATCATCAGAGAGACTAAATCCAGCCACGACCTACCTCTGGCTTCTCAATTCCTTCAAATGACATATGACCTATACAACTGTCTTTTCATTTTGAAATTTTATTTTCCACTTATCATGCCTCAAATCAAAAGAAGTGGAAGAAAAGCATCTGTCTTCTCCTCCCCTCCATCCCCCTTTCCTTTCAAGTGGATAACACCATCAGTCGATACCAAACTCCTCCACCTCAGCCCTTGTGCCTGTTTTGGCTTGTTTCTTTCCCTTACTTCACAATCTTATTCATCTTTTGTGACTTCAGTGTTCACGATCCACTTAATTCTTAGCTGTGAAGATCATCACTCATATGTCTTGTTCCATGCTGCAGTTTTTGGTTTGCACTTATGACTTACCATGACAATTTCACCTTTACTTTCACCTATGCATTTCACTGACTGGTGAAAGTAGACTGGGAATACCTTGCTGATACGATTTGTCCTGTGCTCTTTCTTAGAGTGTAAAAAGTACTTATTATTATCTCCTCCAAAATATCTGGCTGTAATTTCTTTTTCTTGCCCAGTTCATTTTTTTTCTCACATATATTGTTTCTTTTGCCACTGAGGAAAGGGAAGGAAGGTATTCTGAACAGCTGACTCTCTGGGTACCTTCATAACTTTTTTCATCTCTTGAGTTCTGTGAAGGTATGGAATTAAAAGCCATGAAGGAGGTGTTTCTCCTCCACTCAGCCAGTTAACTGAAATTGCTCTAATCAGGCTCTTTTGAGTGAACAATCACCTCTAGTACAGTCAGACATATCCTTCTTTAAGTTTTGCCCTATCCTATCTCCTAATTCTGTGTTGTCTCCTGTTTCCCATCTGGTTTCTTGAAGTGCTTCAGTATGTCCTGTTGAGAATCATCGTCCAATTTTCTTCAGAGCTCCAGAGGGCTTGTGCCTTGGTCCCCTTCTCTTTTTGACTCTGTTATTTCTGCATTCTGTAAATTCTTTCTGCTTACTAAGCGTAAGCATGCAATTTCTTCTTATTATTAACCTGATTTTGCTGTGTATCCAGTTTCCAGCTACATATTTCTGCTGCCTCCTTTGCATCAGACCTAATAATTTGGGGACTGTATAATGATAAGGATCAACTTCATGAACCAATGGAAGACTGAGCTTACTTTAAATTTGGTACAAAGGAAGAGTGGAAGTAGTGGGACAGGATTGTCACTTGTGGCAGCAACTTGTGGGTGGGCTGGATTAAGTCTATCAAGACATTGTGCCCCAGACCAAAGCTTTTTTTATTCCCTGTACACAGCTGGAATTGGCACTGTTAAGGGCATTGTGATGTCATTTCCTTTGGTCTCGACAAATGCAATTTCTTATGCATTTGAAAAACTGCAAAGATTGTTTTCCTCGTTTGTTGCCTCTCACCCCACTGTCATCCTTCCTGGTATTCCCCTGCCCTCAGTCTCTTCTTCTTTGAACTCAAACCTGTCACCATTTTTCTGTCAATCTACTGTCATTAAAACATTAACTTCTCACAGAGATTAGCCAGAGCTGCCACTCTTTATCCTCTGGTTATTGTGTGTGGTTTTGAATAAATAGCTTTGTGCCTTTCTCTGCTGCTGCTACCACTGGTTCAGCAAGCTCCTGGTGACCATTCCTAAAGCTGCCACATTACCTTTCAGACTTCAGTGGTCACGATCACTTGACTAAAGCCACCTTCTAGTGCGTTGATCAGCATTGATTTAATTTCCTTTACCCCACTTCTAGTAAGTTGTTCAATGTAGGAGTTTTGGTGGCTTTGGGGGAAGAGGGAGGTGCTTTTTTTAAGTAGCTCTGGGTACAATGGGGTTCTGTTCTGTGAGTGGGGCTAAAATGTATTATACTAATGTAAATAAAACTCCGCATCAAACATCCTAAGAGGAGTTCTTGTCTGCTTTTAACTTAAAACCCTAATTATGTTCCCTTTCAAGGTTTGAAGGACTAAGTTAAACAACTTTGAGAAGTAAGATTCATTTTTATTTCCTTCTAGTTTTTACTTTCCACTGTGTTTCTCTTTTCAGTTATGCCAATGTAAAGAAGTGCAGCAATGAAGGACGTGCCTTGATGCAACTGGACTTTCAACAATTCTTAATGAAACTAGAAAAGTTAACAGACATTAGGCCTATACCAGATAAAGAATTTGTAGAGACCTACATTAAAGCATACTACCTAACAGAAAATGACATGGAACACTGGATAAAAGAACATAGGGTAAGAGTTAAATTTTCATTCTTTTATTGCGTATCGGGAAAATTCACCATAGTGATAGAATTACGCTAACAACTCTAAATGATCAGTGCTTCTATGTGTTAAAAATTAATATACGCATATATATATTCATTTATTATAATAAAATCTGTACAGGAAGCAGTATAAATATAAATGTGTATGTGGCATACGCATGTGTATATTAATTATATTTATTGTCTTATGAAGTTAGTGTGTGTTTGTACTAATTAAACATCTGATGAGTGGGAAGGGTAAATAAGCCAGTCGCATCTACCTACCGTATCAAAAAATGTAGAGAACTAGAGCGAAATCAAGTTGAAAATATTTGTATGCTGTTCAAAATATGCCAAAGTGCACAACTTGATTGTCAGGAAGTACAGTTTGAAATCACACCATTAAATTTTACTTTGCCTTTGAGAGTAGATTGCTTAAACTAAGTTGTAAGGTGCAATGGATAAGAGTCATTGCTTTTTCTTCAGCAGTGCTCTCTGAGGTAAAGCTTTATTTGTGTTTTGAAAGCATTTAGCATGCTTTCATGGTAGCATAAGCTAACAATTATAACAGGACTGTGTAAGTAATAGTCACATGCTATTGGAACTGCCCATTGATAAAGTCTTTTAAAATGGAGCATTTTGAAATCTGTATTTTGGGATTACTTTAAATCCCACTAGAAATGGGTGAAAGAAATAAATCTCTAATATAATTTTCCGTGTTACACCTGGAGCCACAAGAGGGATTGTGAGCTGTTGTTTGGTGACCTATATGGAAAAACTCTTGTTTAAACGTACTGGTGGAAGCTGTATTTTGGATAGCGTTAAGTATAAAGGTAGTACTGGCAAAATGTAGTGTTTTGACAGATGTTAGAATTCTTGTCCTAACATTTTTGCCGTTTTTTCCTCCTTTATCATGTACTGAAACTAACATTGTCTGGAGACCCTGTAGACAGAAGTATTTATAAGCCCATTGAAAATGAAAAGTCAAAATAAAAAAGATCCACTTTTGTCACAGTTTGTTTAGAAAAATGTTTTTGTGTTAAAAGCTTATCCCATTTGCATATATATTTCCCACCACACCTCCCAAAGAATGGAAAATACATTAAAAATTGATTTAGATACATATGTATTCACAGAATTGCTTTCTGTGAACTCAGTCCAGCACTACTAAAGTCCTAAGCATTTTCCATTATTATTTGCCATGTAGCAAAATATGGTTTTGTCCTCTGCCGCAGCTATGAAAACTATCCAGACCTGACTTAACTACCACTTTAAATCTCTGTTGTGAACTGATTGCTTCTATCAGTTGACAAGTCCACAGTGTGTATGTCTGTGTGTTTTAACTTTCTATCTTTGGTGTTCTATTCTACCATAACATGATCTGCTTTTATTTGCCAGGAATATTCCACTAAGCAGTTGACCAATCTGGTGAATGTTTGTCTGGGCTCCCACATCAACAAAAAGGCAAGACAGAAGCTGCTAGCTGCTATTGATGACATAGAAAGGCCTAAAAGATAACTGGAGAAAGATACTTTTCTTGTGACTTGTACCTTTTTCTGTTCATGTGAAGCATGCAGACAAATCTCTCATGGACTAATGACACATTCTCTTAAAAAACATTGTGCATGACCTTTCTTACCAGCATCAGAGACACTCTGAAGCGGCATCATGTTCTAAAATATGACTTTTCTATCTGTAGAATTCTTTTCTGTTGTATTTCTTTGTTGTTGTTGTTGTTGTTACTTGCCCTTAGTAAAGGGCCGCTGTATATCATTGGTGAGCTGTATATTTTGCAAAACTGTAAGTAAAATCAAAATCAGAGAAAAACACATTGGCTTAACATATAGTTGATGCTCTTTTTTAATAAAAGGGCTACTTGAAGACATGTTTTCTTTCCTCCCTGCTTTCATCCTCAGAATTTGTGCTTTATTATGGACCCGTGTAAAATGAAAGGAAATGTACAATATTTGATCAATGTATGTGGATGCATGTGGATTAAGAGTGCAGATCAACTAAATACTCCTATGTTAAAGCCTCTCATCTTCATATGTATTTAAAAATGTCTGTTTGTTTCAGAATTAATTTAGTCATATCAAAATGATTGACTTCAGATTAATAGAAGGTAATAAATACTGTACACTAATATGATTTCTGTGAGACTTTATTTTTCCAATTCAACAATGCAAAATATCATTTACAATAGAAAATAGCACTGTTCCTTTCATATCACTTCCCTTTTGTCCCTCTGCCAGTTTTCCCTGTTCTGAAGCAATAATGCCGGGGAATAGGAATAATGGGGGTTTTTTTGGCTGAAGGTTTGGATTGATACTGAGATAATCTTACTATTTCCTGCTCTGCTGTAGACAGCCTGAGTGACTCTGAGCAAAGCAGAATTGCTTGGCTGCATATTTGTCCTGGAAATTGATTTGTCAGAATATCACTGGCTCCACTGAAGTTTTCAGGTTTGCCTTTGGTTTTCAGTATGTAAACTTTCAGATTTTTTTTTTTATATTGCATAATAAACTTTTTTGCAGTGCCGTCAGACCTTTTAAAAGGAAACATGCTACCATTGAACTAATAGGTAAAATAATTTACATAAACTACAATCCACTAATGTATACAGCATGGTAGATTCTCAGTTTCAGGTTCATACTTGCTATTGTACTTTTAATTCGAACATGGAAGAATCAGGTTTTACTGAAAGACAGCAGTACCTAGTGACAAAAAATTGCCCCATTGAATCTTTATAACTGTTGTTTTCTGTAGCTTAATTTCCACTTCAGAAGCAGACTGAGCATCATGTGAGTTTAGTGAAAGCCTGTATAGAGTTTTAGAAGATTGATAGAATTTACATTTTAAATGTTGACTGTAAAGTATTCAGCTCCCTTGTTCATCTATATTTTAAAGGAAATAAGATTTAAACCAAATTTTAACTCCATTTTTTATTGACCATGTCATCATGCTGTGTTCCATTTAAAAATTGTTTAGCAGCATGTCACTGTATATGTTGAAGCTGAATCACTTTTACCCTCATTAAAAAGGTGGTTCAAAAAAAGAGAAGTGTAGTTCATTTTGAAGGTGTGGACTTTTGCGTCAGTGTATCTGCCCTGAAGTCAGATCCTGAACAAGAACTCTTGGAAGAAATAGAAACGTGTCAGAGACAATTAGTGTAAAAATCTGTTTCAGTTTTCTTCTCATGGATGAAATAAGAAATGTAAATATCTTTACCAGAGCTTTGGTGAGCTGAACACATGGTTAATTTCTCCTGAACTATTTATGTTGCTGTAATTGTATTGCATTACAAAAGGTAGGAGTATAAGCACTGATTGGAATGTAGAGTCAAGGAAGGAGGTGAGCAATTGCATGAATCAGCCGGGAGTAATTTTTTGTAGTGCATCAATTGTTTGACTTTGGAGTAAGGCTCCAAATTAGAGAATGTGCAAGATGCAATGTTAAACCTGTGCAACAACTGTTTGATCTTCATTCATCTATGTCTCAGAAATGATGATATTTTCCAGAGGAACCTCCCATCACTGCCCAGGATTGATGCTAAGGGAGAAGCTACACAGCTTAATGGCCTACATAGGCTCTTAGATACATGATTTAACTTTCAGGTTGCCCTGTGTGGAGTCAGGAGTTGGACTCTATGATCCTCATGAGTCCCTTCCAACTCAGGATATTCTACATTACTTGGTCCTGAATGACTAATGCAGCTGAGTTTTGGCTGAATGTTGAATTATTAACTTACTTATTATTATTACTTAAATTATTAACTTACTTTGTTTTTTTCCATCCTCTGGTATGAGAATTCTTTACAAACCATTGATTTTTTATTATCTCCGTACATCTTCATTCTTTTATGGAATAAGAAGCTCCTTGTACTGCTTTTTCTGCAATAGAAAATCCAGCTTAAATATCCTTTATGTTTTAGAGGAGTGTTTTGGAATACTCTAATAATAGAAGATGATTCCCTTCAGTCTCCAAGGAGAGTGACCAGCACTGCAGAGGTGGGCGATGCATCTGTCAGTCCTTCTTTAGCATAATGAAGAATTTAAATCCTTTTCCCCACCTAATCAGTACTCTGATACTTGCCAAACTCAGGTGGAGCATAGATGACCAATTTTCAAGTTCCTGGTTAGGCAAAGCCTCTTCCTGCCCTGATCAGCATCCAACCAGCTTTGCTACAGTCAGCTTCTCTCAATTGCATCTAATGGTGATACTGTTCTCCAAAGAAGCAGCTACTGGGACAAAAATGGGGGGAAGCCAACCAATCGGTTGCTGTGACCCTGGTGTAAGATTCAAGTCCATGCTTCACTGTAGGCTTAATTATTCAAAGCAGAATAGCATTGATGGGAAAGATCACCTTGGATCAGCAGTGCTGATGGCATAGTGCAAAGAGCAGCCCCCAGAGGTGAAAGTTCAAGTGCCTGGTCTGAGTAGGGGCTTGAATGCTCCATGATTTCGGATGAGTAGCTAGATTTCTAGGTCACTGGCTGTTTCTGGAGTCCCTTGTTCCGTGGGGGAGAGAGTCTTCCCAAGCTTGGCTTGCTTCTGATCTGCAACGGGAAAAACTAATCCTTGGCCAGAGCCGTTTAGCAAACCGTGAATGTGGGGTGTAGGTTACAGCTTGTGAATACTGCTGCAAGGACAGTCTTCCCTCTTTTGTCCCTGTCCCCGTAGGGAACAAAAAGGGATGAGCAATCAATGGCTGTCTCAAAGCTATCTGTGAAAGGTTTGCATCCCCTTTTAATTCTCACAGATGTGAATGACAGAGGCATGTCTTGTGATACTGAAGATGGAGCTTATTTAATGCAAAGCTGTGGGCATACATTGTGCTCTCGACTTGTCCTCCTGCCACGGAACACACAAAATTATAGATCCCCCTCTTCTTCCTGTGCAAGTGATATATATATCTCTCCCCTTTGAGACCTTGCTTATGGTTAATGCTTATGAAATTTCTGTATTGCAAGCTGTACTTTAGTAACTCAAACTCTGAATAAAGCCAGTGTTTAAAAAAAACCTACAACAACATCAAAACCAAAAGACCCCAAAAACCACAGACACAAACAACCCCTTTACCCAGATTAAATTGATAAATAGTGTTGTCTCTTATGAAAATTCTCAAAAGGCCAAATGTCAGCAGGCACCTGCTATATTATAAAGGATGCAAACAGAGAAGGACAAAAAAAATGCTGATTTATTGTGTGTGGGTGATGGTATCTATTTTATTTATAACCACTGCTTGAAACAGCATAGCGTAAAGACTAAACATTGCACCAGACACTAGGATTATGGTGCAAGTATGGAAATAACGCAGTATGCAAACAGCAAAGTTTCCGTGCTTGCTGGCTATTTAAGGGTATTTGTGAACGCGGTGTTTTTGAAGCACCAGAGCTGTTTTTTATCACAGCAGGGACTAGCTTTTTAAGGATCTGCTTTTCCATGAGGTCTTGGAGTGTGATGTGAAGCAGCATCTTTAAACTATACTAAAGACTTCACAAATCTGTGTTGTGGGTTTTTTTTTGTTTTGTTTTGTTTTTTAATTGGCATTAAATCAATAACATGCCTTATGATAAAGTACAAACCCGAGAAACTAATGCGGAGATGAGTAACCTCTTTTTTTGTGTGGTGGATTCATTGCTAAATTTTAATTTGGTGGAATATTCTGTCCAGTCCCAGAGGATTTACATGTATAAGCTGAACTAAAAACAGTTGGATGTGACCGAAACTTGAATCTAGTTGGCTGTCCTGTTAAAGAACGTCCCCCAGTACCTCTCAGCTCTGCCGGATTGGTCTGGAACTTTTGGTTTGGACATACGCGTAAAAGAAAAACAACTTTCAGAGTAGAGATGTGTAGATCCATGTGTTACATGTGTAAGTAGTTTGCATAGATTTCAATATTGTCAGATTTAAAACTGGCAAACAACTGTCTAAATGTGTATTGATCTTTGGAAAACAAAATATATAAAGAAACTGCAGATCTAGGAGAGGAGGTGCAGTGAAGTGCCTCTTTTCACTAAGTGCAAACTTAACATGATCAGATGTGCAAAAGGACTGCAGGCATTTCTGAGGATTTTTTAATAAGTAAATCCAAGGTTCGCACTTGTATGTATTTCCTGCCCTATATCTCTCAGAATTTTTATTCATAAGTACCACTATTCATAAATAAAAGGTCAACCCATTTACTGTATTTCAGTAAGGAATAAAATAGAAATGTCACCTCAGCCTTAAAATAAAATGGATCCTTGTACAGGAAGGATATTGTCAGGATTATACTGTCGCTGCTGTGTGAGAGCTGCCGGGATTTCATATAGAACATGCACCATAAAACTGTTCCTTTTGAAATTCATCCATATATTATAGTGTAAACACATACATGCACACGGAGCTTTGTGTGCAATATAATTTAGCACTGGGTTCTATGAAACAGAATGGCAAAATTCAACCGCAAGCAACGCATGATTGGTTTCTCTGCCATCACTTCCCTTGACCGCTGACGCTGAAGCGTGGGTGGGTGGTGCAGAGGAGCTTCCTTGTGTAAGTAACTGGTGTCCACTGAGGACAGGGTGATAATCTAGGTCTGAATTCAGAGCTTTGAGTACGTCTGAATTACCGTACTGCTCCCGCTGCCGCTGACTTTGTCTGCCACTGATGTGCGCCGTGTAGGAAGCATCGTGCAGGAGCCGGCTGAAGAGGAGCTCCAACCCAGCCCAAAATGCTGTAAGCATTGGGTTGGACACGGTTGGTGGAGCACGATGCTCCTGCCCTTAAGCAGAGATCGTGGCTAGCCACGCTTGCTGCCCGGGGGGATACCTGCTCCCAATGCACCACACTTGTGGGTTGGAGCATGGGCGGAATCGGGCTGTAAGGCAGCGGCATGTCCATGTGATGAACGTGCAGCTCGCTCCGGGACAGCTCGCTGTTCTCTTGAAACCTGAAATCTCAAGAAATGTGGGGATTGTCATGGCCCGATGCAGTTGTTAGCACAGTACTAAGCCTCCGTGAGTTTTCAGGACTGTTTATTTCTTGAAGTCTAGGAGAACGTCACCGATGGAAATGAGTTTGACCAGGGGCTGCTTCCTGCCCCTGGGCTGCCAGCATCTGCCTCCTCCAGAGCAGCCAGAACACTTAAGCAGCCAAATGCTCCAACCAGCTGCGTGTTCGTGGGCCGTTTATCATGTCCCACATTTCAACTAGACCAAGTTGTTGCCGTGAATAGCAATGCCTCACAGCTGCGATACCGTTAGCCCTTCCTTCCCCGCTCGCGCACACAGCCCAGCGTTGTGCTGGTGTCTCTGCTGTTGGACAGGGCAGTTCTTCTCAGAGTTTGCTGAGCCTTTATGCTGAGGTCTGTTTATTTTTAGATGATTTTGAGGTGTTTACTGTGGCTTTCTCTTTGCTCAAACTCTCTGCGGTAACAGCGCTTGCTGTTCATGGCTGCTCTGGCCGGGGGGAAGGAGCTCCCCACGGGTGGCAGGTTCAGTAACACTTCAGAGATGCTGCGTACCGCAACGGCCAGGTCACGGACCCGTCCTGAGCTTTGATTTAGGTTCTGCTCTGTCTTGGTGCCTGGTGTCGGGAAG
>NW_010545416.1:30840-54136 GCF_000687285.1 Phaethon lepturus
GTTTTATTTTCCTGTACTTCCCTCCCCTAGATATAAAAGAAACGATGTTATCCACCAGGTTTTACAAAGGGCTATCAGGCCATGGTTCTGTAGGCCTGAGCTGTAATGGGCATCAGTAACAGCCCCAGGGAAGCTGAAACATGAACTCTTTGTGGAGAAGACGGAACGTAAGGAAACTTCCTTCCCTGTATCTCAGGCTTTTTAGGCGCTGTTTCCTTTGCATTAGGACAGGAGCCGGTACTCTCACACATGTTCTTCCTTCTGACGCCGTGCTTCAAACCGCACCAGGCAGTGCCATTGCCTGTGTAGCAGGGGACCCTGCTATGGATCAGAAAACATGGGTTGAAGCTGTGGATGGGACTCTTCTAAGATGTACCTGTGCATTACAATAATCTGCTACTGCCAGAAATAATAACCTAGACAGATTAGTTAGGGAAGACTGTGGACAAAATTAAAGGGAATTTTTTTTTTAAAATGGAAATATGAAAGGATATTAAAAATATATACACACATGCATCCTGATGGCTGTCCTTCTATACACCATCTATAAAAGCTCATGCCCTCCATGTGAATCGTGGGAGTAGCTAGCTACTAAGGAGATAAGCACCCTGGAGATACCATATGGATACAGACTGAGAGATGGTTTATTGGGGGTACAGACTTCCAAAGAGACACAAGCTGTAAGGAGGCAAGACACTTGCAGATAAGATCTCATCCTTGTTGTGATGTTCAGCGTGATTTCTATATAAAGGAAAAGGTGTTTTGGGGAACTAATCAAGGCATTTTTCAGTTAGGGTTCAAGCCTTTATCCTCCCCTTCTGCATTAGAGGCCTTCGTTGCATCGGTTCCTCCCCCATTCATGTGTACTTGGAGCCCATATTTTCCTCCCTACACATCCAGACACCTGGACTCACACAGGGGCCCTTTCCACAGGACGCTGACTTGGGGACAGTCTACCTGAAAGAGCCCACAGCAATGCTGCTGGCAAAACTTTTCCTGGGAGAGGAGCCAAGGCTGCCACAGAGGCACAAGGCTCCACGTGGGACATCCCAGGCCAGTCGTAGGTATCTGCTGGCTTTGTGAACCAAACATTTGCTCTTCTGCCAGTAGAACTTCTCATCTCGAGGAAAGAAGCATGGGAAACTCTGGGGATCACCTTGATTTTCTCTTCCTTGAAGTACAACTTATTTTTCTTAAGGCGCTGAGTTATGACCTAAATGCCAGAATCAATACACAAAGGAGCTAGACCAGGAGGGACAAGGAGAGTATAGGTGAGACTTAAGAAATCCTTTGCTCACAAAAACCCCAGAACACAGAGTTCTTGAGTATGTATTTCCTTACAAACAACTTTTTTTTGGTAAAGTCCAAATCTGAGACTGTTCCAAATAAAAAATTCAGGTAAAGAGATCAGGGAAGATTTCTTTCAAATGCCTGTCCATGCTTTCTAAAACCTATCAATAATGGGAAATGATGGGATAATATCTCTAGAGAGACTTTTTTTTTTGTAGGCACTAAATTGTTTGATTAGTTTCAGTTTCCTGGGTGAGTGTTCAGAGTCTAAGCTGGTAAATTCTGTTTAAGATTCCAGGTGATTCGTTCCCATGAACTTGCATGCTTTTATCTCATTTCTTTAGGCTGAGACTAATTTCTGTATTAAATTTCAGTTTGCTGCATTTGAAAGGAGTTGTATGAATAATTAAAACACATTCATTAACCTCTAACGAATGGTCAGTATGTCTGGGAATTGGACTGATTGCCATACATGCGGGAAGCTGTGAAGCCTATTCTTTGCAGGAATAAGAAAAAAAATCTTGAAGTTGATTAAGTAAAATTTTCTGAAGTTCATATGTGCCTGGATCACAACCTGAAAAATACAAGTACAATCTTCTCTGGAGTTATCTGGTACTTCATCATGAATCTTTCTGCTCTCGCTATTTCATGAGGTCGGTGAAGGGTTTTCAGGCTAAATTCTTCTACACTGTACCCTTGCATGCCTTCCTGAAAACGGGCTAGCGTTCATACTTGCTCTGTTTACAAACATCAATTTTTTTAGGAAAAGTAAATTAAAAAAAAAAAGCAAAAGACTGGGCTTCTTTAAATATTCTATTAATACATTCACCTTGCTTTACTTTTACAGTATGGAATAGAACAGAGGTTAAAGCATTAGCTGCTTTTATGTAAAGCTGACAGGTTAATTTTTGGCATTTTCTTTCTTTTGTGTTCTACAGCGCACTGCATAAACAAAAAGACCATATTAATGGTCAGTGGCAGCTTGTGGGATTGGCGTTGCTTCCAACTTAAATGAGTGTTGCAACAGCACTTGGGTGCTCCAGTCATGGACCACATCATCACCCTCCCGGGCTTTCAGTAAAAAATGCGGAATAAATGGTTTCTGTTGTCGCAGTAGGGCTGGAGACGAAGAATAACACAGGTGGAGGGCCGTGTTTGGCTAATCTTTGTTGGCTTGTATATAATCACAGCACGGAAAGAGCAAAGCCTCATCCCACGCTCCTGCTCCCCTTTTGGGACGACTCAGGAGCCTGACGCAGGTGTGCCGAGCGGCTGGGGGGGGATTTACTGCACGGGTCTGAAGAGACTAACCTCCGCGCCTGCGCTGCGTGGTGTGAGCACCTTCTGCCGAGACAGTCAGACGTAGCACCGGTGTCAGGGAGGGTGGAGACATCAGCCCCTGGGGTTGAAAGCAGAATCCAGCCCCGCGACTGCCGAGGAGATGGGCCGTGCCGCCGGGGGATCTTTTGGACCTTCTGCATTGGGCCACCCATTGTGGCTGTGGTGGGCTTCCAAGGAGAGGGCTGGAAGTGGCTGTCTGGGGGGGATTGCAGGGCACTGGGCAAAAAAGCAGGCTGGGTGACAAGGACCTAGGGGCTGGTGACCAGAGGAGACCTGGCTGCCAAGAGAAAGGCTGCTGCTTCTGGTTTGTTCTACTTCCTTTCCCACGCCGTTGAAGCAGGGGAGCAGCCTGAGGGACCGCACGGAGGGCTGCCGCTCTCTCCTGGAGTCCCAAGCTCTCTGCCACGGTGCCCTGGGGGGGGACCCCTCCTAATGACGTCATCACCAGCCAGTCTCTGCTGCCTGGCTTTTGTGTGAGCGGAGTTTAAATTGAGCCATCACTCTGACGCGCCAGCCTCTCTTTGCTAGTGACAGATGAGGCGATGCAAGTATGATCAAAGAAGTAAATTAATCCAATTTGATTCATCTAATGTTGGTTCAAACGAAATGCTCCAGGGAGGCAATGGGGACTTGCTCTTCAGCACGTGCTGGAACCTGGGCTCTGGCCACAGAAACGTTTCCACGCCAGCCTTGGAGCAAGGCTGACCGAGGCTATCAGCAGGTTCTAGGATGCAGACTGGCAGAGCAGCCAGGTCACGGGCCAAACAGGGTCACCACCTTGCAGGGACAGTATTCCTAATACGTTCCTGGGATGGAGAAGGGCAAAGGATTGGGCAACAAGTGGTTAAAAATCCCACTACAAAATGGAAAACTTTTTATATTGGCTTAATGGTGGTGAGTGTCTGGACTAGTGCAGTGGGGGATCACAGAAAGGGAAAATGGTTTCTGTGTTTGACAGGATCTCCCATGGTCTACCACAATTTATGGAGAGGAGACCAACTGAGCAAAGTGGCCTCTCTCTCACCTGCCATGGGGAGGGAACAATAACCCTTCTGGTTCCTCTCCTCCACTCTGTTAAATCAGGCTAATACCTGGTTTTTGTATTAATCTCAAATCATTATTTCATATTCCAAACTATATAAATGGAAATGAAGAATACGTTGAACAGTTTCTTCTGGAAGGTACAGAACACCTTGTGTTTATCTAAGCAGTCATTCTTCGCTGTGCATTACATACCTGCCTGGGTATCCGTGAAAAATCATTTGTAGAATGGGTGTATGTATTGTCTGTTGTTTAGAATGCCTATTTTTGTGAAAATTATGCTAGTCCAAATAATTAGGTGTAATGGAGAGGAAGTATATAGATGCTACAAAGTACCACGAAAAGGCTGAATTTGCTCTGGAAGGGGGTTTAAGATTTCATTACTCCCATTGCAATCTCTAAGAGCAAGGTAACCTGGAATGGAAAGGGAGTACTTTGACAAATCACTTTTATTTTGCTTCCTACAATAACACACGGACAAAAGACAGATGGGTTTTTCGAGTCACTGTGTCAGATAATTCTCTCTTCTGACTCAGCCACCCTCCCCCAACCTTAAAGTGACTGAAATGGCAATTTGATTGTACACGTATACATCCTGCTAACGTTGTAAATGTGTGCGCCAAAGTTTACCATAGCACCATCGTCTATATTTCCCCTACGAAACGTAAAGGTGCCAAACGGTTCTGCCCGTCCAGAAGAGGTGGGATCGGGCAGGTGCCATTGCCCTTGCAACCCGCAGCACTCGGGCCGTTGCCGATGTCCCCTCATGGTTCGATCTCGTGTCCTTAACTGGAGGAGGCAAGGAAGAAACCTGAGCAAGGTCTAACAGGTCTGGAAATGGGACGTTTTTCTGAACATTGGGGCATTTAGTCCAATACAGAGACGCACAATGCTGGCCAGGTGCTGAAGCCAGCCAGCCATTTTGGTAGATAAATTCCCATTGTCAGGGAAAGGGTGACCCACAAATGGGGAGGAGACCAGAGGAAACGGTGAGGGTCCTGTTTCCTGTGATCTTGCAAACAAGGTCATTGGGTTTTCTTACAGAGCTTCCTTGTAACGTTAACCATCGGCTGCGATGTGATACAGCTTCAGTGTCACTGGGCTGTTTTGGGTCTGAAAGGAATACGACTAAAAATTCTACAGTTTATCAAAGTTAATTTTGAAGGTATGAGGAAATAAATCCCAAAATACAGAGGAAACTATCGCGACTGAGGACTGATGTAGTGAATGTCCAGAACTGTTCCTCCAAAACACCAGCGGAGTACAGAAGGAGCAGGAAGGTGGCAGAGCCCGGCTTCAGCCAACATGAAGGCACTGAGGAAAAAAAAAGACTTTGCAGGGAAAGATTTGGAGAAAAAAACCTTGAGCAAAATATTGACTTCCAATCTTCTGTCAAAATATGCCTTGAAATAGTAAATCCAATGACTGAATTCCCATTACGTACAAAAGACTCTGAAACAAGCCTTTGAGATGAAAACCACTAGTGAGGTAAGAAGGAAATGTTTTCCGCCAAAGAAAGTCAAATGCACTTTTTATTCCAAAGAAAGAGACACGTGTGTATTCAGGGCCAGTGCTGTATGTGAACTCTGTCAGAAAGACATTGTTTCTCCATCCTAATCCATTTGCAAATTGAGTCAGTGAAGTACCAATTAACCTCAGGTCATTAATTTTAAATAGACTATCAATTTTCTTTCTTTTTTCTTTGCTTTTGCTTTCTTTAACTTTTGTAATGGCCTGTGGGGAGAAAAAAAACCCAACAGTTGTTTGGGTCCTTGGCCTTCAATAAATTTTTTCTTAATGCACCAATATCAGGGCTCAGATAACCATTATCCTTGGCCTTTGAGCTGCCGAAGGTATTTCTATGCCTTTAGTTTTAGTCTCCATCTTCTACTTCCCCAACTGAGATGTTTTACCATGGCAGGGGGAAGGAATTAGTTCCAGCTCTTATCTTGGGTGAGAATGTGGGTCTATTTTGTTTTTCTGGGAGAGGAAGAAGGAGCAAGAGTTCAGGATCTATAAAAACAAATTCCTGATTTCAGGGTTTTTTTAGTTTAATGATTTTATTTTAATTTAATTTTAATTAATTTAAAGATGCTTTCCATAGTTTTAGGTCTTATATTTCATTTTTACTTTCAGAGGTTTTTTTTTATATTTATTTTAATTAAAGGCTTAAAAGAATAGGATATTTGTTGTGTTTTATAATGTGCCAAGAGATCCTCTACTGTGAGCTTCTTAGATGCTTGGTAGTGTCTCTTGATTTACATATACTATTTGTTATACAATATTTAGCTCCTCTTATGGCTTTAATTTAATGGGGGCTACACTGAGAACAATGAGCTCAGTGACCATCTCTGAGTTAAATCATTCAGGAGTTAATGTGCTGGTTAGAATAGGGATCCCTCATCAGCCCCTCCTTGTTCTGGATATAACCAGATTTTCTGACATAGTGGGGAATGCCTGGAAGATTTGGCCATGGCTAAGATTGCTCTAGAGGAGCTTCATGAGGTTGACCTAACTGTTCTGCCTATTTTAAGCCATACTTAACAGTACTTTTAATAGTGCTATAGGGATTGCTGAGTATTATGGGAAACTGCACAATTCTTCGATTAGGCAAGAGATCTATTGGGGGATCCATCCAGTGGCTTGCTAGCTGCTCAGCTCAGTTGCTTACATGACTGACTGACACCATGAGGAGCTTCATTATGCAGCTCCTGAGGGCAGTCAAACATAGACTGTAATGACCTAAGAGCTGCCCTGGAATGGATTCTTCTGCTAGTGAAAGAAGAATCATAATGTCATGCCATCTGATTTTACTCATTTTCTTATCAGCTATTTAAAAAGACCAAGTATTTAAATCTTAAAAATTAACCACACCAAAAATAGGAAGAAAACTAAAATCACAAAGTCCCCCCAAAAGAAATAAAATCCACAGTTTAATTCTGAAATTTTACCTGCATGCAATTCAGTAGAATAAAATCATCAAGGAAATCACAGCTCATTTCACTGAACAATGTTATGGGAATCAAAACATATCTAGATAGGTAGGGGTTAAAGTGATTAAATGTTTGAACAGAGAGAAAAAAAATTGAATTGATGGTGCCTTCTCGCAAACCAGTCAGGGCCGGTGACTTGTTGAAATATGACAGTGAAACTCTGCAGAAGACGTATCCGGACATTAATTGACCAGCTGTAGCTCATCTGCCCCTCAGGTTACAGCCAACATGAACAGACACGGTATTTTCTAGCGAGAATATTGCAGCTCGGTGAATTGCAATACCTGCTTCATTTCGGTTCCTGGCTCCTAACTTCGGGCTCCCACTTTAGACCACAAGCTGCATGGAGGCATCTGGCCACAGTGGGCACACTGAGGTCTCCTGGACTCAGAGGACAGAGGGAGGAGGTGGCAAGCAGAAGTCAGTTGCCACGCCAGCAGTCTGGCAAGTTGCCAGTGTTGTTTCTACTTACGTAGTGACTACACCGAGCGTGAGTTGGAGGTCCCAAGCTTCCTGAAGGTGCTGGACTTAGCATGCACAAGATATATAACATATACACATGTCTGTATGGGATCACTGGCAACCCTGTGTAAATCAAAACGACTCTCTGTGAGTTAAACTACAGGTTAACCTTCAATGATTCGTCCGTGACTGTGAAAGAGGGCTGGCTCAGACCTGTCATCCTTGCACAGGCATTTTCTGAAACCATCAGCGAAACTCCTGGATGACCAAGAATGTGGAGTTGTTCCTAAATTGATTTATATTAGTTCAAGGAACATATGGAATGGATCTGCCATTTGATTTAGGAGCTTGCAATGTTGTTTCTCAGAAACGTATCTTTCTTAGAACCTGTAATGTCTTTCTACCTGGCACAAGAAGGATTTGCAATATTTAATGGAATTACAGCTTGTATAATTCCAAACTTACACTATAGGAGCTGTAACACGTTGTCTCTGTCAAAAAGTGTTAAAACAGTTCTGAATAAAATTAGTCTGTCAGTACTTTGAAATAAATTAACTTTTGTAGTAGAGTTTTTGCATTTTTATTAATGTTAACTCATATTATTTAGTTTCCAGTTGCTTGGTAACTGTTGACAGGCTTACGCTTGTCATATCCATAAAGAATGTAAGAGAATATATAACACAAGCATGAGTCAGTTGTACTGCTCTCTATTTAAAACATGCTATCCAGAGCAATTCTTCAAGCTGCTCTAGAGTTTACTTCTCTATTTTGCTTTATCCTGTGCCCTTTTCTGGAATCTGCTTGCACGCTCCTGCGCCTCTCCTCTTTCTCCCTTGCTCTCCACTGCTTTCTTCACCAGGAAAAACCTCCTGAAATTGCCTATTGCACTCAATAACGTGTCCTACGTGCATAACGACTAATTCTTAACTCTGACTCTTACTCCAGCGTGTCAAAAGCTCCACTTGCCCTGTGACTGCCAACGAGCACCTTTGGCTTTTCCCGAGACGTTTGCTACACGCTGCAATGAGTCGTTCTTTGCAATACAGTGGCGTTTGAGAGCTTGAGACAACATAAAATTGATCTGATCTAATAACAGAGCAACTATTCGTAAGGGATACCGTATAACTGCTCTCGACAGGAGATCAGCTGGGTAAGCAGCAGGGTGGCCAGGAGGGAAGCATTTAGGAGGACTTTACTCTTACACTCAAATTCTTTTTTATGGGCAAAAGGGAGAGCACAACTTTATATGTGAAAACAAGAACTTCTTGTTGGTTTAATGAAAAGTTTTTATAGTATTATAGAGTACAATAATAATGACAGATTATTAGTCTGGTTACAATATTATGTATTCATATTCTATATATTTAATGCCAATTAATACTGGAAATCTTTGATAATAGAGTAAAAAATGTTATAAAAAAAATCGCCTTCCTGGTATATTTGTTATGCTCAGCCTTGCAGTGCTCCTCCAGGTGCCAGGCCAACAGTTGCAGTGTACGTGCCTGTGGAGGGGTTATGAGGAGCTGCCAGCGCCCTGCAGCATTCACTGGGGAAGAGAAGGGTGTTCCGTCTTCCTCCTCTTTGCCAGGAGAAATGTGGTGAGAAGTTTTCTTGCGCCACTGTCTTGGGATCCACTTGGGTTTTGTAGCACAATTTGTTTCTGCTCTCTGTTCACTGGTCCCTAGTTACCCAGTTTTTCTATTCAGCACGATTTGTTTTAAAATCTGTGACCTCCCGTATCGTCCTCTACCTGCCATCTTCCACACCAGCTTCATTCCAGGCAGTTCATAGGTACTTTGGTCCACACGGAATAGCTACTGTTAAACTATAAACTACAACTCAACCCAAACAAGCTTAGGTAACAGGTACCAGATGTTAGAGAGTTGCTGTCACAGCTAATCAGCTAAAATCAGCTCCATCCAAAGCAGCGCCTCAGGTGATGTACTTTCAGGCCAATATAAAGACTTTAAGGCTTTGTAATGTATATTGTAATGGCAAAAAAATGACGTTTACTGGCCTATATTATCTGGATCCTCTTGTTCAGTCTTAGTGGAGTACCTTGGCTTTGTTGGAAGCTACGGTGAGAGGCTTAAACAGATCCAACTGTGACCTTCAGGCAGACCACAATATAAATAGGCTGACTAGTTTTTATAGTTGTCAAGGCTTTTTAAATTGTGCATGATATATTGAAGGATAATTAATTGTCAGATGGATAAGCATGGCATGCTCTGGAGTCCCTGTGCAAGCATCTCCATAATCACGTCAGACATGGCAAGCAGTCCCTTTGAGCAGAGAAAATCAATCAGTTCCAGGCACACGAATTCCAGATACTTGTGATCTTGCATTTTACCTTCAAAATCCACCATAAAAAAGATGTTGCATTTTTGCTAGTTTTTACCAACATTTAGATGAAGCGCTCCATACATGTTCACTATCCCCAACGCTTTCTGAGAGAAATAGCAATGCAAAAGCCATTCTTCTCACAGCAACATCAAGTTATAATAAAGAATGGTCTCTGAACGTTGAAGTGATTAGGGACGGGAAACGAAAGGGGTCCTGAAGTATCTCAGTTTTGACGTCTTGGTGTTGTGAAATTTGTTGCCAGTGCCACTGGGAATTGGGGCATTGCCATGTCGTGTTCGTTAAGTTTCCATTTCGCTCCTAGCAGCAGGGGCTGTTCAGGTTTGGAGTAGGTTGGTACGAAGCAATTTTCTAGGAGTCATCTTTAGTGTAGTGTGACCTCTGCACCTAAGTGATATCTGCGTACTTCACATGCAAACTTTTTTCCTCTTTCAGGCACAGGTTGACAGTATCCATCCTCTTGGAATTTAATTCCGAGTCAGTCTGAAATTTGAGGGTAAATTTGTATGTATATGCTGGATTGCATAATTCTATGGGCTACTGTTGCAGTTCTTTCAAAGATGATTATTTATGTGTGTAAGCCGAATGCTGGCTATTTAAACAGGTCCAATCCCGTGAATACATAACATGATTAATTCTCTGTGTCTGTTGTGTTGTAGATAATAATTGTTGTTTCCTATTTCCCTCTCTGTCACCCCAATCGCTACTGAGAAGCAGATAGTTGGATTCATTTTCTGCACGTAAAGGGACATTTACCCTTTTGATTCCATTTCCCTGATAAGTTGTTTGGGTGTTTTGTTCATTGAGAATAAAAAAGTTGGGAGTAGACAGACCGTAGGGTGTTTTATGTTTCTGCTAGTGATGTGGTTCTTGTTGTGTTTCAGACTGGAACCTGCCGTGGAGACCGGGAGAGAGAAACCAACCCTGGGAGCTCAGGCGTGGCAAAGGCATAAGACAAAAAAAACCAAAAGCAGCAGATTTGTGGGAATATAAAGCCCCCAGAAACCTCCCTTATATTAAAGTCAACATAGCCTCACACTGCTTATTTCTCAAATAAAAATATGGCTCCTTGTAAGGCAAAAATTCAAAAGTATGAAGTAGTTCCAAACTGATTTTTGATGCTTGGTGGAAAAGTTCTCTGAGTACATATATTTGTACAAAATTCGAATGTTTCATATCATACTGTTTCCCTGATATTATTATAACAGCATATTTTCCCTCTGTTTCCATTTTGTGAGAAAAAGGCTCGATGTAAAAAGGAGCAGCTCCGATGTTCACCAGCAGAGAAGCAGCCCTTGTGAAATTCATTTGCACTTAACCGCAAAGCACCGAGGGGTATGCTTCAACCCTTTTGACTTTGTGCTGAAAGAAACGGGACCGCTGAAGCAATTAACTTTAGGTGTTTGTTTAGATACTTTGCTGAATCAGGGTACAGTTTAAGTGAGAAAATGCTATCTGATGATTGATCTTCTGAATGCTTCACTGCAAAATATGTTGGCAATATAAAGCACTGCTGTGTTGAACACAGGTAAACCAGACAACAGGAGGCAAAACTGAGCAAGGGCAGAGGCAGCGGGCCAGATCTTAGGCACTGCTGGCTAGAGCAGCTTCCCTAGACCTGTATTGTGGGTTTTATTTGTATGCCACGTAGTACATACAGGACTCCTCAGAGCCCCACAGGTCTAGGCCAGGCAGGAGTGAAATGTCCTGGAAAAGGGCTGGACTCAGATGGTAAACCCTGGAGCCAGCCTGTGCTGTCCTCTTCTTACTGCTGTGGACCTCTCATGGTGTTATGCACCTAATGCCAGTCTTCCCATTCATGAAGGACAACTGCAAGAGTGTATTGCAGGTATTAAAAGACTAAAAACTATAAATATGCATTGTATGCAGAAGCATGCAGTCATTTATCAGACACTACCCCTGCAGAACAGGTAGCAGCAACCTGGTCAGGCGAGAGCAAGTCCCCGTTCAACCTGCTTCAAACCAAGGACTTGAACGTGGGCATGCTGCTGCTGGAGCCAGCTGTCTGGCAGGGTTCCTAGCGCAGCAGTAGGAGGTATTTTACAGGGAAAGACCTGGCTGAAGTCATCGTGGGTAAAAATTGGGTGTAGATAGATCCTATGAAGCTACAATGAGAGCAAGTAGCATCGGAGTCCTCTAATAGTAGCTTCCACTGGCATCATGAATGGATGATGGGGAACGGACTCACAAGCTGCATTTTGACAACAGTTTTCTGAAGTCATTTCCCAGATATAGAAATGTAACCTTTTCCAATTTAGCTAGGAGTTAGAGAGCTGATTTCTGCAAAACATGGTAATTTTTCATCTCATCTTGCATATCCAGTGCATCCTTCCCCTTATGTTGCTCATTGTCATTCACAGCTGCCATTCACAAACACTGTTAAAAGCTTTTCCTTTCACATCTGGAAGCTGAAGTTGTCTTAAAACTTTCCTCATCTATTTTATCAATCAAGAAGAAGAATGAGGCCCTGGGGCCTCCGGGTGTAATTATGGGTGAGATTAGCCCAGCAAATGAAACACCCGTGGGTTCCTTCTGTAAACATGTGCTGCTTTTCTGTGGCAACTTACTTAGATCATAATTTCAATAATGAGCCTACTGCTGTTTAACTGCAGTTTGGTTTGCTGCGTGGTGCATCACCTCTCTTCATTTTCAAGGAGATTTTGGAATGCTGATTTATAAGTACCTCTGATACCAGGTTGAACATTTTTCCACTCAGTTTTGTTCAAATAGCAGCTGTCAAATTACAGGCCAAACAAAGAGACTTTAACTACATTTGACATAAAACTGAAGGTTAATGCCATCACTCTGAACAAACTAAATATAGTAAAAAACATCTAGTTCTGAAGTACTAACTATAGACTCAGGACAAAAATAAAGTGAACTTGTCTAAAATAATCAGACACAGTTAGCCCATAATCCATGTTCAGTAATTAATGAAGGTGAATGAATAAGGACCAGGTCCAAATCTTGAGTATGTCAACAGGAGTTTTCCCTTTGGCTTTGGTGGGCTTTGAGTCCAGAGTTCTTGGTTTGTTTCTGTCCCTGCTAAAATAAGCATCAGAAACCCTACTGACATCAGTGATGAGAAACTGGTGGCAGAGGTCCTATTTCAAAATTACACACAAAAATCACGGCATTTCAATTGGAATAAAATATCCAGAGCTAATAGACAACGAGGGTGTAAGATCACGACCACAGCCATTGACTTTTAGAGATCTTTCCGTCCTGTGTGCTTCACAGCCGTGAAGTGCAGGGGGACTTTGCTATTCTAGCTACTGGGTTACTGTGCACATAACTGCTTGAAGAAATTTAAGCCCTAAAAGTCATTTTAAGGGCAAGAACGTAGCATGTAGTCATGAGGTACGTTCAGGACCAGATGGGTTTTCAGGTTCTGCGCTTTGAACTTAGTTGCTTAAAGTGGAACTCAAAGAACTGTAGCAAGTTTTATAATTGATACTTTGTTTTCTTACTCATAGTAATAATATTAATATATTCTTTACTTATTTCATATTTTATTATGCCTGAAGAAATGCTAATGTACTGTCATTTAAAGAATTACAAGATGTTTTTACTTAGAACACTACGTTGCTCACAGTTTTGCAGATACTGAGATTCATATTGTAAATAGAAATGCTTCGGTCATTGTATCAAAACTATTAAATCTTAAACCTAGTGCAATAAAGATAATTGACAATTTTTATGAGTCATAACATTCATAGTTGCTTCCCATGGTTTAACCCCAGCCAGCAGCTAAGCGCCACGCAGCCGCTTGCTCACTCCTGCCCGCCCCTCAGTGGGATGGGGAGGAGAATTGGAAAAAAAAGGTAGAACTCGTGGGTTGAGATAAAGACAGTTTGATAGGACAGCAAGGGAAAATAAAATAAAATAATAATGATGATGATGATGATGATAAAAGAATTTACAAAATAAGTGATGCACAATACAGTTGCTCACCACTGGCTGACCAATGCCCAACCAGTTCTTGAGCCACAGTACCTCTGGCCAGCTACCTCCAGTTTATATACTGAGCGTGACGTCATATGGTAGGGAATATCCCTTTGGCCAGTTTGAGTCAGCTGTCCTGGCTGTGCCCATCCCAGCTTCTCACTGGCAGGGCATGAGAAGTCGAAAAACCCTTGACCAGTGTAAGCCCTGCTTAGCAACAACTAAAACGTCAGTGTGTTATCAACATTATTCTTATACTAAAGTCAAAACACAGCACTATACCAACTACTAGGAAGAAAATTAACTCTATCCCAGCTGAAACCAGGACACTGCTATAAATGTTAATGAAAAAATTGAATGAAGAAACTGATTGAGTGATAAAAGTCATACCTTATACCAGCCTTAATTTGTGTCTTCACTTTGGATCTGGATCCACGGGTTTTGTCTGCTCTGTTCTGCAATGCTTTTTCAAGTGTTAGCAACGCTGCAGCACTGCAGCTCCAAAAACTGCTACTGTCATTGTGGGGCCACTCTCTGTAGACATAAATTATTTTGGCTCACACCTGAAGCCGTTAGCAACTGATTAACAAAAGTAGAAATCTAAGGGCTCATGCTATTGGAGTTAAGGCTTTTCTTGGGATGAAATCTGCATGAAGATTTGGTTTGTGTTTGCAGATTTGCTTGTCTTTGAAGACTGTTTTGTGCTATGATTATGAAACATGAACCAGCAAGGTCTGGAAGAAATGTCTTGACAATGCAGCCAAATTTTGAATCGAACGACTGTCAAAAGCTCCTTGAGTGCACTGGAAGACTTGGGTCTTTCTTGTCATGGAGTTGAGAAGGATGGAGAAAATGAATCAGGCTTCTGGGTGAACTAACCAAAGGTGTGTCTGCTGTTTTCTGGAACACCTCCAGCCAAACTTTGCAGTTGCTTTCCATGTCCAGGAATCTTTGATGTTCACACTTGCTGTTGTTTGCTCTGCAAAATCTATTTTAGCTCTTCCAATTGCTCTTTAAAACATTGCTTGTTAAAATTTATGTCTCTTTTTAGTAGAATTTGTGTGCCTGCTTGTTGACAGAGAAGTACAAGACCTCTGAGCATATGAGCTGTCAGAACATTAATGGATGTGCCACATTTTCCCACTGGAAGACTCTACAGCAAGACAGGTTGCTTTTCCCAAAACATGTTTATAGCTTTGTCTCAAAGTTTGTTGTCCTGATGAAGCAAAAAATGAATGTAACTCTATGGCCTGTGTTATGAAGAAAGTCTTATTTAAAAAAATTAGTTACGGCCTTGACTGTAAAATGGAATTTCTGGTTGTATTAGGTTGTGTGTTGTTGTATTTTGTGAACATACTTCAAACACTCACATTCAGTCTGCAAACCTTATCTCTTATATCCCTAGCAGCTACTAGGTTTTTCTATAATGGTACTTTGGGGTATTCTCCTAACTGGTTTCAGTGTGGTTTGCATGGTTGCTTACAGAGTCTGTTACCTACCTAATAACCCTTTTCTTCCAAGAAAATCCCAACCAGCCCCTTCTGCTGCTTTCTCTCTCTCCAGCCAATACCAAAGCCATTTTATAAGGGCGATCTTTTTTGGCATGCACCAAGGGGTCCACCAGTGCGTTAGAAGCAAGGCAAGTGTGGAGCACTTCTTTTTGCTACCTTGCCAGTCAAATGAAAATTTCATGCCAGACTTGCAGCTTCAGGGGAAGGTCTATTATTTGCCATTTTGGTATTTGAAGATGATGTTCTTTCAACTTACAGGACTGCATGTTGAAAAGTAAGGCTGGTAGGGGACAGTCGGGTTGAAAGTGAATCATTCCTAGCTCAAAAATAGAGTAATTTCTAGTTCAAATTCATTTGTATGTTTTATTGGTATAAACAGATGAAAGCAGAAGTGACTAGACATTATAGTTAACTGTTAAGTTACACTGTGAGCAAGAGAATATCCAGCGTGTCGTGTGTTAAAGTAAGCTTATTAGTAACATTAAGAGCTACCAATTATACACGACTCTCACAAAACTGCCCTCGAGGTATTAAACAGCCTGATAGGTAAGTATTTAGCTACTCTAAGTGAAAATATTAAAAGAGGGGAAGAGCCTTTTCCAAGAGTTTTGAATGCTTTCAAAACCTCAGGGCTACCTTATGATCAAGTATAGGGGAAAAATACTTTTATAAAACTTTAAATCACTGTGGTTTGAAAACTGGCAAGGATTGCTGGCTCTCAGGCACTGTGTTAGCTTGTGGCTCCCCACCTTACCCACCGCAGTGCTGGATTCACTCTAGTTTCACACAGTGTTTCTATAGGTTACTGCTACGTTTCTCTTACAGTAAAGCGATCACCAACCTTGTGTGAAAACTAGTGCATGGGGGTATGTATGTCCAAGAGAATACTTATCAGAACATGAAGCCTACAGTTGGGCTGCCAGGGCAGTTTGTAACCACGCTAACCTGTACTGAAACACGTCAGCAGTGGGGTTTTTTTCATTGAATCTGTTTATCCTTTCAACAGAGTTCTCCAGGAAACTGCCTGCTTTGTCTGTTCTGTAAGTGTGTCCTCACTGCAGACTTCAGTCGGCGTAGCTGTGTGAGTCGGGTCGGGATATGTGCAAAATGAGACCCACATAGCTCTCCTGGACAACGCCTCTGGTAACAACAGTTATACATATGCCACGGGCTACATGGAGAGTCTACATCCTTTGCTGCTCCCCAGTCCTCTGTAATGTCAAATCTGAATTGCCTGTCTTTGCTTTGAGCCCGAGGAGTTCACCATGGCCTGTATCCTGCTCACGATGCCAACTGTCCTCCCCATATTGACCATTTTCCAAATGACCATCATTGTGGTTTCTCCTGTTCTGTGCCTCGTGTCTGGGGAAAAATGACCTACCAATACCACCCTCCTACTGACCCTGCTGCTCTTCTGCAAATCACTTCTTAAAATTCTTTCTTTTTCTTTGATGTTTTTAAAACATAAGGAATTATGGGGTTCCTTATGTGCCAACACTAGCATCTGTCATGGTGACCAGCACTATCTCCCTGGTTTCCTGAACTCCTTGGTTGTCTATACTTGTCTTTCTACAGCGTTGAGAACAATGACTTCTCGTGAGACCTACACAACAGCATAACACAGAAACAATAAAAGCACCTCATAAAATAATGGACCAGCAGTTATAATAAAAGCATCTATTAAAGAAAGTGAGGGGAGAAAACGGAAGAGCTTAGCCCTTTGGCTTGATTCAGTAGCAAGTGGACAGCACAGAGCAGAGGACAAACGTGATTTGGGAATATTTATGGAAGGATGACTGTATGATGCACAGATTAGAGGTATGTGCTTTGATGGGAGAACTGGCATACCCCACATTTTTTCTGGGGGAAGGCAGGTTCCTAGGAACATTGGGAGCCTTCTTGACTAAGTTCACGCTTTTCATACAGTCCTCTTGCTACTGCCCAGTCACCGTTTCCGACTATAGATGTCACATTCGAGCACCTTGTGTTTTGTAAGTAGACACTGCTACAAGCCCACCTCTGCATCATGAGCAGAATTTTGCCCTATGGTCCCTTCACCATGGGTGCAGGGTATAGGGACAAAATGGAGGTGCTCCGTGTCAAGTACAGTAGAATGCTAAGGTCCAGCTGTATTATAAAATGAACATTACACATAGAAAAGAAAAAATGGTGTATGGATGAAAAGGAATGAATCAAGTGTCTCATCAGAGGAGTCTGTGTTACCCCAGAGGCCCAATGTGTCTGAGATGTCTGACTGGGACTAGCAGGGAGGACACGGGATCTACAGAGAATCCATAGCTCCACAGCTTTCTGGAGGGGCAGCGGCCGGCCAGGGCATACCATTAGTGCTAGATATGACTTGTGTGAGATATGACTTGTGTGATGAACAGTAGACTTGCTTTCTTTTTCCAACAACAGACTTTCTTTCTTTTTCCAGACCTCAGTTTTGGACTTTAAAGGAGGCAAACAGGAGGTTTTACAAAAAATACAGATCTTTCTGTGAAATAGCTTTGGCAATGATGTTTTTAAGCTACTAGTATCTGTAAATTATTGTCATCTTTGATGACTGCTGTTTTAATGTGCCAAACATTAAAATGCAATTTCAGGATGATGTGATTGTTAGCTGAACAAATTGCGTATGATACTGAACGTAGTACCCTATATTTGTGTGCTGAGTCAAAAATTACCATATGCTCGCTATTACTCCTTATATCCCTTTACATCTTCCATTTGTTTAGAAACTTTAAAAAAAAAAAAAACAACTATTTTATTGTAGGATAATAACTTAAATCACTTCACTGAAGCTGCTGGATGTGACAAATTACTTCCTTGACAAATGAGGGGACCATCAAATTCTTCATTTAACAGTAGCTGTAAAAATAGGAAGCTTAGCTTCATGCAGGTTTAAGCAGGGGGTCAGGCAGCTGATTGAAGAGATCAATGGAATAGAACGGTAATTTGTATTTTGGTTTCTTTTACTCTGTGTGTATCAGTGTATGTACAGAAGTGGCAGAAGAAGCAGAGAAAACGTGAGAAACTCAAGAAGACATCCAGAGCAGATGCAATGATGGCAACCTGGAAGCAGATGAAAGATGGAGGGTGAGTGACTGTAACTTTTTGGGATAAGATGTGGCTGAAGGAGGCATGGACTTAGGAGCAAAAGATCTGCCTTGCTATGTCCATGGAAAGAGGAGTAGGTGCACAGCTTGCTTTATTAAAATAAGCTAAAGTTGTTTGATAAACAAAACTTCTGCGGACTGTATGAGATTGAGTAGAAATTCTTAGACCACAGGATATAAACTGAGGCTGGTGCTTTCTAAAGGGAGTGAGGGAATGAATGCTGATCTCCTTGTAATTTTAGAAAATAGAAATTTAAATGTAAGGGCAAAGTTGTTGTCCTCTAACTTTAGCCATGTGAAGTCAGAGTCCATGAAAAACCTCTAGACAGGTCACTTCCCTCTCTTTCTTCACTGACTGCAAATGAAATTTAGGTGTTTAACAGACTAGATACAAAATAAAGTGAACAGGGAGCTAAAGTGAGGTGAAGAAAAATCTCAACTATACCTCTTGCATATGTAGAATATTGATGTAAATTGGTAAGCTCCTCTGCGTGGAGGAGTTTTAGTCACTCCAGCAAGGACTGATGGATTATTGTTCTGTGTGACCATCACTTTGTATGGGTTTTCTTTCAAGTTTCACTGTTGTGTTCGAGATGTAAAGATATATAAAGAAATCTATCAGACTAGACCCTGCCTGTTCTATGTTGCCACACTTTGGTTTGTGAGAGGCAAGCATTAGCAAAAAACACGTAACGATGGTAATCTTGCAGGCTGTCTTCAACATTTGTGGAAACATGCTTAGGAAAACAAATTTTAAAGAGTTGGGGGCTATCAGGCAATATACACCACAAAATGACAAGGACAAAATTAGGCAATGACTTGCTGCTGTCTGTACGCTGTCTGCGATGCTCTGACAGCTGTGGTAAATTCAGCCACAAAAAAGCGAGCGTTGTGCTCACCCGGGAGCTGTGGGGACAGATCGGATAGGATGAGTGATGACCCCCGACTACCACTTCTGCTGCCACGAAAGACTTCCCTGGACTGCATATTGGTGGAAGCAGGGACTGGCTTTGAGGAATTTTCAAGCCAGCATTTTTATTTGAATATGCACTAAAATACTGATAAAAACGCGCAGTCACATGGCCGCACGCAAGGCCATAATTACCGTGAGACAGTGACAGACACTTTTGCACACAGAAGAGTGACCTACAACCGGTACAACTTCGGAGAAGACAATACATTGCATTTGCCGTCTCTTACAGTTACATGCTCAGTAACCTGTCGACCGGTGCTGCGTAGGTGGCCAAATAAATGTCAGGGCGGGGGGGCTGCTGGCAGGGAGGGTGCAGCACCTGAGTGACCAGGGCCAGGTACACCTCGGTCCCAAACTCTTGCTGCCGAGTTGGGCACGGCTCATGGTGAATAAGTGCACAAAATTTGATTTCATTGCTGAGGCAGGCACGTGGGGAAGGGCATCCTGTACCAGCCCTGACAGTCAGGGAATAACGTAGACAGCTTCTTTCTTTCTTACTGATCTAGTTGAAGATGTCCCTGCTCATTGCAGGGGAGTTGGACTAGATGGCCTTCCTTCCAACCCAAACTATTCTATGATTTCCTGTGTCCATGTGCGAGCACAGGAATGAGCTCACAGAGTCACAGAATCATTAAGGTTGGAAAAGATCTTTAAGGTCATCAAGTCCAACCGTCAACCCGACACCACCACACCCACTAAACCATGGTCCAAAGTACCACATCTACACGTTTTCTGAACACCTCCAGTGATGGTGACTCCATCACTGTTCCAATGCTTGACCACTCTCTCTGTAAAGAAATTTTTCCTAATATCCAATCTAAACCTCCCCTGGCGCAACTTGAGGCCATTTCCTCTTGTCCTATCGCTGGTTACTTGGGAGAAGAGACCAACCCCCACCTCGCCACAACCCCCTTTCAGGTCGTTGTAGAGAGCGATAAGGTCTCCCCTCAGCCTCCTCTTCTCCAGACTGAACAACCCCAGTTCCCTCAGCCGCTCCTCATAAGACTTGTGCTCCAGACCCCTCACCACCTTCTCTGGAGGGCAAGAGTCTCGCTGCACCAAGGGAACAGCCTTCAGAGGCTCTGAACAGCTTGGGAAACTGGAAGGTGTCCACTTGTGCTGTTTGTTGCTAGAGCCATCAATCTTGATCAGAGCTGGCAAACATACCAGGCCTTTGTACCACTCTCTGAAATACATTTCTCCACTGATCGAGTAACAGAGCCATTTGGGAAAATTTCTCGGAGAAAAAATCGACAACTCTCGATCTTCTCATTGCCCCATTAATTAAAATTGCCACATTCTGCATGTCAGTATGTTCTTTGAAGGCAATGGAAAAACGGAGAGCTGTTTTTTGCAGAAGGATGTATTAGATCCAAAAGCAACGTAGTTCTGCACTTGCAGAGGGTTTCAGTCCTAAGGGTCTGTCCTCTTGGCTGACTGCGGAAACATTTTTCCTACACCTTGTCATCAAGTTTATCTATAAATGATCCGAAGACAGTAAACTTTCACTATTCTCAAACTTTTGTGAAGGGTATCAAATTTGCAAAGCTTCAGGGAAAACTATAACTTGTCCTTAAAACGACCTTCTGTTTTTGTTTATCCCGTTGGTTACGGAATAGTTATTAAGGCCGTTTGTCCCGGTGTGGTGTGCTCCTCACACAGGCACCAGAAGATATGTTATCCTCTGGTGTAAGCTATAAAATACTAGGAATGGAACAGGCAATTGAATATGAAGCTGAAGGGAGAAGGAATTTTATCTCCTTTCACCGGGGTCCTCCCCACTCGGTCCCGTTGTCCCCCCCCACGCTGGTGCCCCTGCTCCTGCACCCCTTCGCTTGTGGGGAAACCTGTGGCCCCGACTGAAACCGCGGGTGGAAATGCCCGTTATCTGCAAGCAGATCACAGGTCAGAAGAAAACAGCGGGGGATGCTGGCACAGAAGCAGCCGGACCAGGGACCACACCGCTCGCGTGAGCCTCGTGGCGTCCGGTGTTCCTGTTACTTCAGCGAACCACTTAGAGAAATCTCATCATCCTTGTTTTTTCTAACACTAATATCTGGTGAACCTCGCTGAACCCAGGTGATTTCTGAAGGCAAGGGTGTTGCAAGGAGAGGGGGTAATTCCGCTTTGTAAAGTACCTACGTTTGCCAGGTATTGCCACTTAAGCCCCCTCAGTGTCTGGCCAAATGAAACCTCCAAAAGCATACATTTCCCTTTGCGTGGCCATCCGCTTTTATTCTGTCTCGAGGGATTACTGGCTCATTTGTCTTAAAGGCAGGGAAAAAACTGTCAAGATTTTCTTAAGAATAACTAAGCTCTTGAAGGAATGTAAAATAGCCTCGGAAGATTTTTTACTGGTGCAGAGGTGCTGCTTCTCTTTGATAGAAAGAAAATCAGACGATTATAAAAGCAGATTTAAACCTGTTCTGCTGAAGATAGGGTGGTGTATGCTCTGTGGCAGCATCTACACGTGGGTGTTCTTGCCGTGTCTGAAACAGAAACCTGTGCTGACAATTTGATCACCTCATCCATCTGGTTTTCTACTCGCACTGCTGCATCCAAGGCCCTCTGTGTCTCTGGCTCCAAAAACAATGTCAGGTTTATGAAGAGATATTTGTCCCAGGTGTGTCCAAGAGACCTTTGGAGACTGCAAGTAAAACCGCTGGGATCGTGTGGGGACGTTGCACCTCACAGATGTCTCTTACCTGCTGTCAGGAGACAGATGGTCTGTGTTTCTCATCTTAAATAAAGATGTAGAGAGCTGCAACAGCAGGACAAGATTTGAAGCATTAAGTATTTAGACAATTCAGAGAACCCGCTACTTTTATTACTTCCTTCTTGAAACCTTAGATTTAAGCACGTTTGCTCAGGTGGCACAATGGGCTTCTAGACCTCACTAACTCCCCGGTGGGGACCTCCTTGCTCCAGAGAGCTTCGTTGTCCACAGGGTAAAAGACCAAACCATTCCCTCTGCTCTTGTCAGCCCTCTCGCTGAAGCAGGAGATATTGGGGCCAAGGGAGACGGTGCCTGGCTCTGCCTCCCTGCCCGGCTCAGCAGCAGCCACCAAACCTCTGTCGGCCGCGGGTGGCTGGAGCCAGGGGCTGGAGGCCACCGCTGGCTCTTTTATGTGCCCATGTGGCACAGTGCGGCTCCACTGCAGGAGTCAGGGCTCCGAGTCTGAGCAAAGGTAACTTACCTTGCTTTTCCTGCCCCTTTCTATCTGTCCCACTGATTGTTAGAGGCTCCCACTTTTGTCACAAGGACTAGCTGGCACTACACCTGTGTATGGGTCAGCAAGGACGGGAACAACTTCTGTCATTTAAAGACAAGTGGTCTTCGTGAATCACAACCGTAACTCTTCCTGAGCTGATGTGGGTTACCCGTGGGACCAGAAAGCAGTTTTGATGAGTTGACAAGGTGTGTTTCCAGCTCCGCATCTAGCTCTGAACTACCTGCTGCCAGCTGTCTGCGCTGTATTGCGTTAGACGGTGTCCATCAGTCCAGCCATCGTCCAGCTAATGCTGCTCCCTGCTCTAACACACGTTCAAGTGAGTCAGGAATCTGCTCGCTCTGCTTCGTTTTAGTGAAGTTTGAGTTCCTGTGAGATGTGACTTTCACCTCAGTGCTGCTATCCAAACCTCTTCCCCCACCTCCTCCCCGTTTTTAACACGTTGCAGTACAGCTGTAGAGCTGGGATCCTAATCCAGCCGTGTCCAGCATGTAGCATATGCAGTTACCGTGTCCTTGGTCAGCTCCTTGGGAAGAGGAGTCCAGGCAAGGAAATTATCGCCAAGGGCCCAGGTGGGTATGGGCAAAGGGAAGGCGGCTTGGAAGCAACGCTCCCCTTCATGTGTTTGAAGTGGATTTCTTTTCTATGAGCAATTTCTCCCAGACGGTTTTACAACACGACCGTTTCCTCTTCTGCCGACTTGCCGCTTTGAGGCCGTGCCCACGAAATAAGAGACTTTAATTTCTATGTGTATTTTTATTTCATTGCAAAAACCGAACACAGTGTTTTTTTTTCTCCTCCGATCTCATTTGTGCCACTGGTGCTTTTCCCTGACAGCAACCAGGAGCCTTATACAAGGCGGCAAAGCCCCCCCGGGTTCAGCAACCGAACAGAAGTGCCGGTGCCCATTGCCCACCTGCTCGGGGGCAGAGCAGAAACTGCTCACGGGTACGTTTGCCCGGCACGTGGCAAAGCCAGGATTCACGCGGAGAGCTGCTGCGGCAGCCTC
>NW_010545417.1:0-2589 GCF_000687285.1 Phaethon lepturus
CAAGCTGAATGGTGTGGTTGACATGCCTGAGTGACAGGCCATCCAGAGGGACCTGGACAAGTTTGAGGAATGGGCCCGTGTGAACATCATGAGGTTGAACAAGGCCAAGTGCAGGGTCCTGCATCTGGGTCTGAGCAACCCCCATTATCAATACAGGCTGGGGATGAAGGGACTGAGAGCAGCCCTGCTGAAAAGGACTTGGGAGTACTGCTGGACCAAAAGCTGGACATAAGCCAGAAATGTGCACTCACAGCCCAGAAGGCCAAGCGTATCCTGGGCTGCATCCAAAGCAGCGTGGCCAGCAGGTCAAGGGAGGTGATTCTGCCCCTCTACTCCACTCTGGTGAGATCCCACCTGGAGTACTGCATCCAGCTCTGGAGCCCTCTGGAACATCTCTCCTATGAGGACAGGCTGAGACAGTTGGGATTGTTCAGCGTGGAGAAGAGAAGGTTCCGCGGAGATCTTACTGCAGCCTTCCAGTACTTAAAGGGGACTTCTAAGAAAGATGGGGACAGACTCTTTAGCAGGGACTGTAGCAACAGGACAAGGAGTAATGGTTTTAAACTAAAAGAGGGCAGATTTCAACTAAATATAAGGAAGCAATTTTTCACACTGAGGGTGGTGAAACACCGGCACAGGTTGCCCAGAGACGTGGTAGACGACCCAGCCCTGGATATATTCCAGGTCAGGGTGGACGGGGCTCTGAGCAACCTGGTCTAGTTGAAGATGTCCCTGGTCACTGCAGGGGGGTTGGACTGGATGACCTTTAAAGGTCCCTTCCAACCCAAACTATTCTATGATTCCATGTTTCTATATATTCACCATTTTTTTCCTCTTGTTGTGGAACTAGGCTAAAAACATATGCAGAATATGTTGTTTTGGGTTTCTACAATAAGCAATTTCAGCACATAAGCTGTGTTCCTCCCTGGTCAAAGTTTCCATCTGTGGCTTACTTTCAGAAACTGGAAGACAAGCAGTTGTTTTTCAAGGAAGGGCTGTTGACATCAAAGCTGTGTTTGAGGCAGATCTGGAGCGCAGCTTGAGATTATAACTTTCCTTATACTTTGGTCCTTTTGAGAAAAGCTGTAGTTAGATGAAAGGCAGTTGATATTTTACATGGTTATAGAAGTGTTTGGGTTCCCTGGTAAGTCTGGATGCATAGCCAGTCACAATCATCTGGAGATATTAAGATTTAAGACCTGGAGATGAGCGAAGCAGAAATTAGAAAAATCACCATACGCAATTCATTTTGGTGTCCTTCAAAGATGTTAATTTTTACAGATCCTACACCAGCATTCTACTTATCCATCTCTAAGGACACATCATGCCTTATTATATTCACCATTGCCTTTACAAAAATTGCAGCTCCATAGAACAACAACAAAATAATAAAAAATATATGAAGAAGAAATATTTAATTTTAAAAAGACAATAGAATTCATCAGTGCCCTCAGGATTTAAGGCAGGCAAACTCTCTGTTGGAGAACAGGCAGGAAATTTGGATTATCAGTGTTCCATTTTCATCCTCAACCATTATGGTTATTGCTATTAATGTTTTTGTGGAAGGAAAAGCTCTGCAAATTTTAGATTTGCCATTGTTAAATGTTTTATTTCCAAAGTGAAACATTTCTTTTGAATAAAGGAAGCTTAAAATTTAATTTGCCAATAGTGGCGAGTCCGTTAACTAAGGACAACAGCAGGTAGAGAGCAGGAGGAGGGAAGGAATTGGGGGGGGTTCTGGTTTTTGTACTTGTTGTGTTGGGTTTTTTACTGGTAAGAGTAGGACATAGGAGAGAAGACAGTAGGTGCTAGAGAAATGGAGGGGATCTGGAAAACTGCAGAGATAATGAAGATTATCTGCACACAGCAGTTGTGGGTTGAATGTTTTCCTTGAGCATTCAACAGGAGTCTGTGCCATATCAGGTGACCTGATAGACCCTAGGTAAGAGAAGATCCAGAAATGTGAAGTTGAGAGAGGCACATAATGGAAAAGAGGAGAGAAAAAATAAGATTTGCAGATACATACTGAGGAGAAGACCTGAAAAACTGATCTGCAAGTGGTAACAGGAACCCATCATATGACCAGGAGGACAACACAGAAGAAAAAGAATTATTAGTGTATTTGCTCCATGGGAGAATGGAATGGAAAAAAAAAAGATGGAATAGAAAGGAGATTCTTTATCAAGAAGTAGAGAAGAAATATGGTGGAGATAGTTATCAGTCATAACTTAAGCAGAAATCATGATGATATGTAGGAGTTCATCAGAAAGAACAAAAGGTGGAATGATACTGGGAGAACAGAAAAAATGGGACTTAAGATCCACATTAAGAAAAGGCAGGTCTGCTTCACAGAGGAGCCCTTGTTAAAGATTAATAGATGTGCAATGGCAGAGACCAGAAGGATAGGACAGAAAAGTAAGCACACTGTTAGTTTCAAGCCTCGGAAGAGTAGGCCAGCAGGCAAAAGGATCCTTGTGGGACCAGAAAAAGCCCACAACCCATTCTTCACTTTGGGTTAAATGTGATGGCGAGGTTCCTGTTACAATAGATATACAACTGTATCATCTTAAAGAAAATATTCGCAGGAAT
>NW_010545417.1:2620-8084 GCF_000687285.1 Phaethon lepturus
ACTAGTCGTGTGGTATGAAGCAACAACCACAGATCCATTAGAAGAACTTCTTAGAATGTGGACCAAATGTTTGTGAGGCAAGCAGATGGTCAGAGAGAAGCTGAATGACTTTGGTGAATTTTCCAAGATGTTCGAGGCCAGAAGATCTGGAACACAGTGACAAAATGTGAGAGATTTGGAACATATGTTGCCCCAAATGATCTCCTATCCCTCACTCAACCTACAAAGTTTACCCATTGCTCTACTGTCGAAGCACACAAATCAGAGGGCTCATGCTAGCAGAAGATCATGACCTGAAAGCATCTGTTCTTGAAAAACCCTTGCGTGTATTAGTACAGATTCGTGATGCTGTTTTAAAATTTGCTAACCTCTGAGCGATAAATCCTGGAGCTTGGCTTTCAGGGGCTTACAAACTGCACTAAGGTCATAGATGGTACAAACTTACTCATTATTTGCCCTTTCACCAAAGAAGCCAGTGAATAGGTGAACTATAAGAGGTTTTTAAGAGCCCCGAGGATCATGAACCAAGCTTATGAGCACCAGCCTGGGAGGCATTGGCAAGGTATACGACATCTGTGTTTGGAGCAGATAAGACACACAGACTCTTGGACAAGCTGAGATCTTTATTCTCTCCTACTAATAACATTCTCAATAGGGTGCAGGTGCCTCCTGTTATTTTGAGGAATTCCATCTAGCTTCTCCTGCCAGGACTCAAGAAGCCAAATATACACAAAGTGCATCCACCCAGTGCATACTCTTACAGCCTGTAATGGTTGCAGAATGGTGGTGGATTATTCACAGGGAAGGCTGGAGGCAAGAAGGCATGGTTTCCAGAGTCACTTAAACGCCAATATTATACATACTATACATATGATGATGACCTGCTTTACCTTTTTGCAACATATGGGAAACAGGAGTTATTTTTTTTATTATTATTGGAATAATATCTGGATACTGATGAACTCATTAGCCAATCTGAAAATCTGGAAAGGGCTCCCAAAGGCAATGCAGGTCCTAGTTCAAGAGACTAGGGAAATTAGGAAAGTCACACTGGAGCTTTAGTGTATAGTAATTACAAAATTTTCAGGATCACTTTATGGTCAATAGCATTTTTATAGCACCTTTTGTTATTGAAATTCTTCACATTTTTTTCCTGCTTACTTTTTCTGCCTTCACAGAAAAGCATGAGGACAAAAAGTGTTTTACAAAAAAGCAACAACACCTGTTTTATTATGAAATGTAACACATATACTTCTTTCTCCTCTGCATATATACACCAAATAAATATAGCCCATATGGCACTCTGAGTATGTATGTGTTCACATTCATGCCACACATAGTTATCCTTTCAAGAAGTCACCTGCTAACTTATGTGCTATTCTGCAGACTGGAAGTGCTCCTACTGTTGCAATACTGCACTGGAGAAGATACTGATCTGTGGGGCAGATGTTATCCCTGGTAAATTCTAAGTCTGGTCATGTATAAAACATGGAGTTTTCTGCTGAATTAAGTATTGATTTAATTGGAGCTTTTTCTGCCTGCAATTCTGAGATCACTTTTTCTGAGGCTTGTACATATTGCTTTGTGGTTTGTAATATTTCTGTAATGTCTTGAGCCTTTCTGTTTCATTGCAATTGCATTTACAGCAATAAATTGTTCAACAAACACTGAATTTTATTAAACTGGCAAAATATGTGATAAAGCAAGCTAAACAAGTCCACAGTCAGCTGTGCCAAAAGCAAACAAGTGTTTTCTTTTAAATGCTAAAATAATGTGCAAATGAGACTCAGCAAAACTGAAATGCAGAATAATCCCAAAATTGAAGTGTGTATAAAATTAAAGTTCAAGAGAAGAATGGTCACACCATCCAGCTGCAGTTCCATAACAGAAGGGATTCATCATTCTATGTGTAAGGAAATTCTTAGCCATTTTTTCCTATCCTTGGCCACAGTGTATTGTTCCTTCAATATGATTAACTAAGAGACTAGATTCCTGGCCCTGAGCTGGAGCAAATGATCTTCCTTTTCAAAAGCTCTTTTTGGGTTAATTTTCACCTGCCTATATTTGCTGTTTGAGAACTAGCAAACAGTTGTACCAGCACAATTAAGGACACACTGTGTTCTCAGGGATGAGACAAGAGGTCTGGACAGGACAGGCAACTCTTTACACCATCCTTGCTGCCTAATCTTACAAATGGCATAAGCATGGTCCCTCTAGAAGTGATGCCCTCTACCATCTTTTCCCTTTGCTTTATACTTGCCTTCCCACCTTCTCTCTAGTGAACAAGTGTGAAGAAAGAGGGGAGAGCCTTGGCCTCGCAGTTGCTGAGCTTCTTCCACACCCACGGAGTGACCATTAGGGTTCATCCTCTGGCCATCTGCAGCAGCAGTGCCATGTTCATGTTGGTCAGCAGGCAGCTCACCCCACAAAACCCTGTGTGAAATAAAATACTTTTCAGTTCATTCAGCGTTTTGTTTTAAATTAAGTACATATAGCTTCTCCTCCTCTCTTATATCCCATCTTGAGTGTTACAAAGCTACAGTTTGCATTTTGTGGTTTTATCATGCCTACACATATCCAAGATAGGTAATTCAGAGGTGAACACTGGAAGGTGAAGCAACTGCAGTCCTATCAGAGGGTAAGTTGTTTTCTTCTTTCTCATACAAATAATACAGGAAGTCATAGAAACATGAAACCCATCCCCTGATGCAATCATTCTTATTTTGTCTGTTCTTACTACCCTTCAGTGACAAGACTCCATAGTCTGCCCAAGCAGTCATTTAGAGCACTTAAGTATCTTTAACAATTTTTCCTTGGTGTCCTGTCTGGGTGGATGGAAATTTTCTTATAAGTAGGACACAGTTATGGCTGATAGAAAAGATCTCTTTCACTAGCCTGGGCTCCATTGCTCTCTTTCATGCTGATCATCTTATTAGGAACATAAATATTTCACACGTCCCTGGCTGGAAAACTTCACACCAGTGATGAACTTTCTTCAAAGACTCTCTTTTACAAGCCTTGTGACTGCAAAATACATACATGTACAAAGGGGGTATGATTATTTCCTTAACTCACCAACTAGAAGATGTATAAAAACTTGCATATGTCACTTCTTTACAATGGTGAAAGGAAGAACATTATAGGTGAGAGAAAGAAGACTCTCAGGAACTTTGTGTTGAGAACTTTAATGACTCATTCCCTACGAGAGAGAGATTTGCTAAAAGCATCGATTTCTCTCTCCCATTTTCCATGGCTGTAGCAAGGCTCAAGCAAAGACAGGAGATACTCCTCTAGGGAGAATTCATCTATCTAACCATAGACGTTGTCAATGAAGACATCTGCAGCTGAGCTAGTCCTCTTGGTTCCCTTTACAGTTAATGGAAAGAAAGAGTTGCCTATAGGTTCTGGTTTAGCCTATGCCTTGGACATCTACTTTAGGATGAGATGCACCCCACAAATGCATAGTTTGCTCCAATCACTACAAATTAAACCTGAGATATAGACATCTAGGCTGTATGCATTTACAGTGAAGTGAGATGAACCCTTCTGCTGCTGACTTTTAACGTGAACAGTTTCCATGTAAGGAGTCATATTATTTGCAGGCAAAATCAGTCTTGTTTTGATTAAATTTTTTTTTTTTTTGTGAAGCTGCAGTCCATTAACACTCACTCATGCAGATTGTAATGATGCATTGTATATTCTTTTTTAAATCTTATGTAACAGCTCTAGTGTGTAACAATGTCATGGTAATTAGAATCACAGTTTAGATTATTATGAGGCATTTTCTGCTTGGCTCATGCTTTTAAGATGTCATTTCTCTCACTTGGCAGCCACACTGCCAAGGATGTGGCAAGGCGGGGGAGATGTGTAAATCATCTACTAAAGCTTCTATCCCAAGTCAAAGCTAGTGGCACACCAGGAAAGTCAGAATTGTCCTTAACTCTGTTTTCATTATCAGTCCATGAGAAAACTTCCTCCCCTCGAAATTTGTTTTCCAAAATCAAGGAAAGAGGGCAGAAATTGAGACTGCCTGGTAACTCGGGGTGCAGCTGAGGCTGCACTACCAAAAGCATCTGCAGAGAACCTCCCAAGGCCATCTCATGGAGTAGGTTCAGAGCAGAACACTCTGCGCTCGCCGAGGGATACCTGCTACTGCAGTATCCATGTTCTACCACTGCTCTTCTACAGTCTGCTTCTGCCTCCAAAACAAAGCCTCAAGCTGAAGAACTGGACGAAGTAATCAGAAGATTAGCGTTTGGAGAACCAGCAAGTGTCTAATTCAGGTTTTTGTAGCAGTGTATATAGTCAAGGCATTCTTGGCCTTCTAATGAATTTCTCTTGATTCCCAGCTGAGCTGTTTCATATGTTTGGTGTGCTCATGGCTCTGGTAGAGGAGGAGGCTGCTGCCAGTACTGATGTGCATAACTACTGCAGTGGTGGTGTTCACTGTACCCCCTCCAGACATGCGCTGTCCTTTATATACGGACTCTACTTTTCTAACCAGTGACTTGGTGTGTGAGAGCAATTGGTTGGACTGGTAAAACAGCAGCTACCTGGCAGTGTGGAAACTCATAAACGTTGGCCAAGCAGCCTGGAACAGTTTGTAAGGAAATATGAGGAGTTAGGTGACAAATAACCAAGTATACATTGCTACTAAGCTGCCTAGAAGTCAAGGGAGGAGAAGGGATGGACTACCTAGAAAAATTAATGTTGAATTTTTACACCTCACAAACCTACCCTAATTGCAGCAGGACCTGGCAGCGTACGTTGTGCACATAAAACAAATGTCTGTGAATACTGAATAGCGATACGGTTAAAAGCAGGAATAAGGACTTTCAAACTGGTCAATTAGACCGTGCATGAATAGGAGATAAGTCCTTTGATTAACTTTAGGAGTTCAGGTAAGTTACATCAGCTCCCTGCATTTTGATTTTCTCATCTCTAATACTGAAATGAGCAATACGTATACAGAGACTTCTTATTTTCCTCAGGATGAGGAGATGTCTTGCTCAAGGAACAGCATGGAAGTAGTTTCTGCCTCTGCTGAAGCAAGAATGGGTTAGCTACCACTGATAAGCTGCCACCATCATTTTGCCTTGGCAGGTGTGATAACCGGTCCCCGTTTCCACCCCGGTTTACCTTTCTTTTTAAGGGTAGAAACACAAACCACTGTATCCATGAATAAAAGACGCTGCCCTACAAAGAGATCATTTCCCCACCACGTCCAGTGATTGTCCTGACAAAACCATATCAGAAACATCGCAAAAATAATGAGATGTAGCTGAACACAGGGAGAGAACTTAGAAAAAGGAAGAAAGTTAATAAATAAAGATTGAGGGAAAGCACAGGAGAATTCTTTGTGAGACAGACACGACATTCAGAAATAAGAAGATTTTTTAAGTGGTCAGGATGTCAGAAGGGTGTTAAAAAAACATTCTGAGAGCAGACTTCAGCCCAGGGAAAG
>NW_010545417.1:8115-8402 GCF_000687285.1 Phaethon lepturus
TTAACTTCAGTACAATTTATTTCAAGTCAGTCAAAAAAGACCCCAAATGTATATGACACAGTACTGCAGCTATGAGGAGGTGAGTAACCGGGCTGGGAGCTGGAGAGGAGAGTGCGGGAGGGAACATCCGACCGCTCTCGGCCGCAGGCCTACAGGCATACAGCTGCCTGTCTGGTGGCCCCCACCACCCTTGAAGGAAGTCCATGGGACCTGCTCAGCTGCAGCCCCCCGGCCCCGAGCCCTCGCTCTGGCTCTCCCCCATCCGCTTCCCCTGCAGCTGACGGCTC
>NW_010545417.1:8491-8759 GCF_000687285.1 Phaethon lepturus
TTCTCGTCCTCGTTTCTGGTGCAAGAGAGAAGTCCTCGTCCCAGCAGGCATGAGGGCAAGATACTTATTTCTTCTGCTCTGCGCTTAGAGGGGTATTGCTGCTTGCTACGAGCACGCACGAGACTGCCGAGCCCTGCAGGTCAGCTTAAGGAGAGCGGTGCGCGTGCGCTGCCCGGGGAGCGGCAGAGAAATGGGGTGAAAAGGGAGAGTCAGCCTATCTCCCGCTCCCCCGTCCCCCGTGCCGTTAGGTCGGCTGGCAGCCTGCGCA
>NW_010545418.1:0-1252 GCF_000687285.1 Phaethon lepturus
AAATTTGTCTTTTAAGGGTCTGATTCATTCTTTCTACCTTCCCACTAGACTGTGGTCTCCGAGGGGTATGTAGATCCCATTTCAATTGGAGGAATCTCGACACCCCTTGGATTATTTCTAAAATAAAATGAGGTCCATTATTGGAGAATAAGCCCTCAGGGATTCTGAATTGGGGAATTTATTTCTTCTAATAAAATTTTAATGACTTCCCTATCTTGATTGTTATGGCAAGGGAAAGCTTTGGATCACCCAGAGAATGTCTACTAAAACACACAGATATTTATACTGCTCACACTTTGGTAACTCAGAGAAATCTATTTGCCAGTGCTCCCCAGGGGCTATTCCCCTTTTTGCTTCACCCGTCAGTAGCTTTCTTCAAATCTTGGGGTTGTTTGTGCAGTAGGTCTGACATCTTCTTGCTATTAGGTCCGCACTTGATTGCATTTTTGGCCTTATAGCGTATCTCTTAACACTGCTGATCATAGCATCAGCTCCCAGCTGAGTTTCTTCATGTAGTTTCTTGAGGAGAGCTTCCATCGTTTTGGCTGTAGTAAGAACTTGCTGATTTGGGGTTACCCACCATCCTTCTGTATCTCTTGAACATTTCGGTATTTCCACCCATTGATTCTCCCTTTCCTGCTATGCATTGTAACAGAGTTGCATCATCATTCTCGCCCCACCATTGTTCTAAGTCTTTTGTATGTTACCAGAGTAGTGCTGTTTGCTTTTTTTCTTTTTAAAAATCCCTGGGGGAGCACAGCCCAACACAACTGCACCTTTTTTCACATCGTGGGGTTTTCCCATTCAAAGGCAAAGATTGTTTGGCTTTGTTCGTCCACTGTGATACAAAAGAAAGCACCTTTTAAGTCCAAAACAGTAAAATAGGCGTTTGTTTCAGGTACCGAAGTTGTACGGTGTAAGGTTTCAATACCGTGGGGTGTATGTCCAGTCTCGTATTAGTCTATATTCTTCAGTACGAGGCTTCTTTACTGGTAAAATAGGAGTATTAAATTCAGATTGACATTCTCCAAGCAGTCTGTATTGCATAAAAGTATTTGTCAAGGGCTTCAGACCCTTGTGTGCTTCCAACCTAATAGGATACTGATTTACCCTTACCAGCTTTGCCCCCGGCTTTAGTTCTATTGTAATCCGAGTTACATTTGTCGCTTTACCTGGTCTCTCTGAGGCCCATGGTGAAGGAATTACCGCATCCAATATCGTGTCTGGGATGTTGTTTCCAGGCTTTTCCAGG
>NW_010545418.1:1668-1871 GCF_000687285.1 Phaethon lepturus
TACAGGCCGCACACTGATTTGGTCCTAGAGAGGTTCAGTTTTGTGGGCCTCTTCCTCTACTTTTCCCTTGACATTGTTTCTATTTATTGCTGCTGCCAGCAAAGGTGCTGATAACCTCATTCTGCTCTCTTTTTCTTTTTCCTTTTCTCTCATCCCGATCGTTATACACGTTATTGCGGGAGAAAGATGGACTTCACAACTCT
>NW_010545419.1:0-324 GCF_000687285.1 Phaethon lepturus
CCCTCTGGGTGTGACCATCCAATCAATTCCTTATCCACCCAACAGTCCACCCAACAAATTCCTCTCTCTCCAATTGAGAGGAAAAAGGCTGTTATGAGGGGCTGCATCAAAGGCCTTGCAGAAGTACAGATAGATGACATCCATACCTCTTCCCTCATCCAGTGATGTGGTCACTCCATCATAGAAGGCCACTAGGTTGGTCAGGCAGGACTTGCCCTTGGTGAAGCCATGCTTGCTGTTTTGAATCACCTCCCTGTCCTCCATGTGCCTTAGCACAGCTTCTAGGAGGATCTGTTCCATGATGTTCCCAGGCACAGAGGTGAG
>NW_010545419.1:720-7345 GCF_000687285.1 Phaethon lepturus
GACTGTACAAGCCCTTCTTATTATTCTTTGCATCCCTTGCCATGTTCAGCTCCAGCTGTGCCTTGGCCCTCCTGATGCCGTCCCTACACAACTGAGCAGCCTCCCTGTACTCTTCCCAGCACACCTGTCCCTGCCTGTGCATTTCCTTCTTACCCTTTAGTTTGACCAGCAGGTCTTGACTCAGCTGTGCTGCTCTCATGCCTTCCTTTCCTGATTTCTTACACCAGCCATGCTGCTCTCATGCCTTCCTTTCCTGATTTCTTACACCTGGGGTTTGAGAGCTCCTGCACTCTATGGAAAGTGTCCTTAAAGATCTGCCAGTTCTGTTCTTCCCCCCTTGTCCCAGGGGGTCCTATTGACTAACTCCCTGAAGAGCTGGAATTTTGCTTTCCTAAAATTCAGGGTCCTTACTTTACTCTTCACCTGACCCATATCCCTCAGGACTGCAAACTCCACCAGCGCATGATCACTGCAGCCCAGGCTGCCTCCACTCTTGACATGAGCAATTAGCTCATGTATTGGTGACCAACAGGCCCAGTATCACATCCCTTCTGGTAGAGCTCTCTATTACCTGGCACAGGACGTTATCCTCCATGACCTCCAGGAGTCTCCTGGATTGCCTACAGCTCACCATGCTACTTTTCCAGCAGATGTTGGGGTGGTTGAAGTCCCCCAGCAGGATGAGAGCCTGAAAGCATGAAGCCTCCTGTAGCTGGAGTGAGAAGGCTTCATCAGTAGGCTCCCCGTGATCAGGCAGTAGACACCAACCACAAGATTGCCTCAGTCTCTGATTCTTACCCATAAGCTTTCAACCTGCTCATGGCTATTCCTCAGAGACAGCTCTTCGCACTCTATCCATTTCTTGACCTAGAAGGCAACGCCTCCACCCTTCCTTCCTCACCTTTCCCTTCTGAACAGCCTGTAGCCACCTATAGCCACACTCCAGTCATGGCATTTGTCTCATCATGTTTCAGTAGTGGCAACAAGGTCATTCTGTTTGGTTACATTGATTAGTTAAACACAAAGAATTAATTTGCCCCACTATGAGCTTTAAATGCTCAGCTGTTGCATCTTCATGACCCATGAAATGAATTCTCAAATGGCTGAATTGTCATAAGTTGGATGTATGTTTTAGATAAGAATAGATTTAATTTCTATAACAAATGTGAAGTTTTCAGTTGTGAAGAAAAAATGCCAAGTTCTTTTGCTTTTAATTAATGGCCAGTTAAATAATCTTCAGTGTTTGTAAAGAAAATTCTGAAATGACAGAGAGCATTAGAAATAAAGCATTCTTTAGTCAAACAGTTTACGCTCCCTGTGGGGCTTGTTCTGACATAGTATAAACAGGGCTCACTTCAGTGTAAGCAGTCAAAATTCTAATTTGCACAACGGCAACAGAAGCTGTGGATGGCTACTCATCCAGGAGGGCAGGGAAGGCAACAGCAGGGATAGAGGTTTCCTTTGCATAACACCAAAATGCAAAACCCTCAGCCACATCAACCCACTTTTATTTCCTGCGTTTGAGACAATTTATAATAGGGTGCCCTCTAAACACTGACTGTAGTGTTTTCACCCTCAGAAAGGTCTCCCTGTGCACACAGAGCATTCGTAAATGGGATAGTTCTGCTGGGTAAAGTCACCTAGTAAAGATTTCCATGAAGACACTTAAGCTGGTGTCATTATGTGACAGAAAGGACACCAGTCATATTAAGCTTTTCTTTTTTTTTTTCTTAGATTATTCACAGAAAGATTATTCACACACAACTTTCAGTATCTTCCATCATCAGCACAATGTTATAGTATCCTTTATATGAATTGCTTGAGTTTGTTCTACTTTGAAAAGCATTTAAGCTTATGAATGCAGTTTTATTTTATGAAGACTGTCATAAAAAGGTGAGAAAGTATGTGGAATAAAGACATCAAGCAGTTAGAACAGAAAATTGGAAGGAATAAGAATATACAGCAAGGTATAATTCAGAATCATTGCTCAAGCTGATGATGCTTATGACAAGGTATAATGTAATAGCTCAGTAGCCTAAATGTAATAATACAATAATTCAGAAGACTTAAGCATGAAGATCATAAACTCTTAATCTGGCAGTTTAATAAAGTTAATTGTATTCATAGTGCTACTCACTATGTTAATGACTGCATCCTGGACAGCACTGATGGATGTCTGAACAGCTGTCCAGATGTCAACGCACAAAGTGTGTCTTTATTGCAGGATCCTATCTTGAACAGTGGCTATATGTTGATGGCTAAGGAAGAGTAGGAATGGAGCAAGCGTATATAGTGTTTCCTCCTAAGACTCTGCCAGCCACCAATAGTGTTCAGCTCACTTCCATTGTGAATTTAAGACCTGATGCAAAGACCTTCAAGACAAAAAATTTACACTAATTACAATAGCACTGCTGAGGTCTGTGGAGAATTTTAGTCTCCATTTAATTCTCAGATTTCATTAAAGGTGATTTAGTGAGAAATTGTTCATTACTGACTAGTTCTAGATAACTGTTTTTGTCCCTGTATGTCATGATCCTGTAAGTTATCTGAAGGTCAGCTTATGTTTAAAAGGCTATTTTATAGTCCCCTCCTTTGAGAAGGATATTGTTTAAAGAGTGATTCAGTCTTTTAGCTAAGCTCAGAGAAAAATTAACTAGATTAGATTGACTTGCAGAGCAGTCCTAGAAATATAAGCCTTAAACTGCAATGCCTTTATTATTATTATTGTTGTTGTTGTTGTTGTTATTGAATACAATCTTTAAATTAATATAATTTCAACATCTCTGCAACACTGTGAGGAAAACTATTTCCAAAACTGGCCAAAGCTCTTTAAAACTCCATACACAGTCTCCGGATAACTAAGGTCTTTAAGATACAGGCACACATACTTTAAAAAACCCCAGGAGGTCAGGCAGATGTTAGACATGCTGCTGTTACTGCTGTCTTTGATGGAGCAAATGGCCGTGGCTGGATTCTGGCAGAGAGGAACCTCCCCATGGTGGAGCCCAGGTTGACAAAATGGCTCTTGTTCTTAGCCCCCAGCAGTATGTATTAATCAGCGTAGATTCAATAAACATAGCCAAAGATCCTCACAGATCTGGGTTTACAGTCCAGGGAATTTAACCAGCTGCTTTGCAGGTCACCCTGGTGGTGTGAAGCATGGATGCAGCTAGAAGCTTTACATATGTTTCCATTAGATCCTGTGAAACCCTTTAAGCTGCTTGCTGTGATCACCTCAGCATTATGTGCCTCACACCTCAGAAAACAGATTCTTCATTCATAAATTAATTACTTTCAGACATTGTATCTGCAGCTGATGGGAACCAGAAATTGAGCTGGGTGTCATGAGTAAACCAACAGTGCTTGCCTTCTCTGAGTTTTAGCAGGTGACATTTACTCCTCAGCACATCTGCATGCAGTGAGCAGTCACTCAGTAAGTGAAGAGTAAGCACCGTTTGAAAGTGAAGGATGAAGCACTACACAGTATGGCAGAAGGTTAGAAGTAACTGTTCTATATCTTTAAAATCTAAAAATGAATTGGTAATGCATTTCAGTGCTGGTTATAAACTGTATGGCATTATTCAGTTAAGTATTAGCCTTGTTTTTACTTCTGCAAATGCAAAGAAAATTAAAACCATCCAAAATATAGAGCATTTCCTTGTACACAATTTATGGTCCTATGATACTCATCAGTTCCAGAGAATGTCATGTACCTTAACATTAACTGAAGTGGCTGTAATGATACATTGATGCCGGAGACATAAACTTCATGTCATTGCCCTGTTACAAAACACAGATGAAAACAGAAATATGCGTCTTCCTCAGACAGACAAGGTCATTCAGTCAGCCCTGTAGGAGTGTAACTGATACATAGATACAGACCCTGACATGAGGCACTGGATTTTTTCCTTCATTTTCTTCTCTCCCACTTTGGTAGCCATATTTCATGTGGTAGCATTGCAAATTTCTGGTTTCCCTTGTGTGAGACACGGGACCATGGGCCTCTGACTCACATGATATGAAGCAGTTGAGAATGTTTCCAGTCATGGGAAGCAGCAGTAATCCATGTCACCCCTTCTGATATATTTTTATACTCTTTTTCCACTATCTCTTAGTAAAAACTTCTTGGATTACATTTTGGTCTTGAGAACACTGCCTTGCAATAAAAGCAATTAAACAACAGTCTTGTTTGGATCTACTTGTATCCTGATGCATTTTCTTCTCAAATACCAATGAAAGGCAAAGACCAGCTGTTATCTTTGTTCTGCAATAGCTGCCAGCCAGCACCGCCATGTCCACTATAATAGGAAAACTTATCTGCCTCCAGGCACTTTTTCCTAATGAGAAAAATTCAACTGCAGACTCTTACTCATAGCCTGTGTGGTATCTGACTCAGAAAGACTACGACCTCAGATGGGCTTTGAAGGAGCTGTTACAATTAAATAACAAATATCATCTTATATCCCTGGTGTACATTTTGCCAAGAGCAACGCAATCATATTCAAAGATGGGGCCATAGTATCTGCCCTGAGGTTTTCACTATCTAAAGATACAAAGCAGTCACAGATAACAGACAACAGAAAACTTGATCAGGAAAAGGAAGTGCTGTTGCATGTACTTTCTTTGGATTTTTTCTAAACTTTGATATTTAACTATAAATACCCTATGCTTAGTCCCTGTGCTCAGTATATCTAATCTAATTGAGCTGAATACAATTGTGTACTGGTTCTGGTGCTAATAGTCACATGGGATATAATATTTCCCCTTTGTAAGTAATTTTCTTTGACATTTCTAGGAATTGTGCTGTCTACAGTTACAACGTTAATGAAGAAGGGTAAAAGAGCACACAGAATGATTTATATTACTAATTCCATAGGGTTGGGATGGACTTTATGATTATACAGTAGGATCCTGGGTTTAGACAAAAATTACTATGATATACCACAATACCACTAAAATTCATATGCTATGGAATTTCAGAAGGAACCAAAATACCAAAAAATACCTCCTCCATTGCTGCACTATAAATAAGTTGAACTCTCATGCTGCTTTGCCAGATCCATAATGACAAAATTCTGATAGCTAAATAGATGATAATTTTGTTTAGCCAGCTAATGCTTTCCAGTTTATAAATCAAGTTATAGCAGGAAGAAACAACACATTCCAGTGAAAATAAAATTTTCTTTGAGATTGAGATCAACCCTGCCAAGAAGGACTTAGAACCATAGAACTCAAGAACATCTCTGCCCCATAGGACTTGGGGGTACTGGTAGATGGACATGAGCCAGCAATGTGTACTTGCAGCTCAGAAGGCCAACCATATCCTGGGCTGACATGCCTGGGGGACAGGATGCCATCCAGAGGGACCTTGACAAATCAAGGAATGGGCCTGTGTGAACCTCAAGAAGTTCAACAAGGCCAAGTGCAGGGTCCTGGGTCAGGGTTATCCCCTGGTATCAGTATGGGCTGGGGGATGAAGGTATTGAGAGTAGCCCTGCCCAGAAGGACTTGAGTGTACTGGTGAATGAAAAGCTGGACATGAGCTGGCAATCTTCGTTCACTGCCCAGAAGGGCAACCTCATCCTTGTCTGCATCCAAAGCAGCGTGGCCAGCAAGTCGAGGGAGGTGATCCTGCCCCTCCACGCCACTCTCATGAGGCCCCACCAGGAGTCCTGCATCCAAGTCTGGAGCCCTCAGCACAGGAAAGACATGGACCTGTTGGAGCAGGACCAGAGGAGGGCCAGCCAAATGATCCGAGGGATGGAACAGCTCTGCTGTGAGGACAGGCTGAGAGAGTTGGGGTTGTTGAGCCTGGAGAAGAGAAGGCTCTGGGGATATCTTATAGCAGCCTTCCTGTACTTAAAGGGGGCTTATAAGAAAGATGGGGACAGACTTTTCAGTAAGGCCTGTAGCAATAGGACACGGAGTAATGGTTTTAAACCAACAGAGGGTAGATTAGGCTAGATATAAGGAAGAAATTTTTACCAATGAGGGTGGTGAACCACTGTCACAGGTTGCCCAGAGAGGTGGTGGATGCCCAATCCCTGCAAACATTCCTGGTCAGGTTGGACTGGGCTCTGAGCAACCTGATCTGGTTGAAGATGTCCCTGCTCATTACAGGGGCATTGGACTAGATGGCCTTTAAAGGTCTCTTCCAACCCAAATTATTCTATGATTCCATGATCCTATGAAATTACCATAGAAAAATGTTCTCCTGAAGAGTTGCCCTTTACTTGTAATGCTAAGACTATAATCTGTAAATAGTGACAGCTTTATTTAAAAAAGTTGAAGCCCATTACATTTTTCCTGTTATCCAAATCGTGTCTTCCATAGGAGTCAATACACATTTTTCATATATAATCTTTTCAGAACATGAATCCAAGTCTCAAAGCATGATGTAGAAGCTCAGCTGTGTCCACTGCCTCCACCTACAGAGTGCTTTCCACTCTGTCCTTCAGGCCCAGATGTGATTACCCATACTACTTACGCCCTTTCTCTGAAGCAAACCTGCGACACAGCAACCATAACCTGGTCAGTATAAGTGGTTTCAGACTTCTTTTTGCCTTAACAGTAATACAATACTATTAAGCAATAGGAATAAAAATTAAGTTCTCTAGTACTAGGG